>NW_027207564.1:0-232000 GCF_963455315.2 Globicephala melas | reverse complement strand
ACCCGTACGCTGACACTAACCCGCGCCCTCACACTTTCGCTCCCCCTACAAAGTTATCGTACCCTCACCTGGACCCTAAACCTTCCCCGTCCCCTAACCCTAACCCTAGCCCGAACCCTAACCCTAACCCTTCCCCGAAGCCTGACCCTCACCCGTCCCCTAATCCTAACCCGTACGCTGACACTAACCCGCGCCCTCACACGTACGCTCCCCCTAAAGCGTTGTCGTACCCTCACCTGGACCCTAAACCGTCCCCGTCCCCTAACCCTAACCCTAGCCCCAACCCTAACCGTAACCCTTCCCCGAAGCCTGACCCTCACCCGTCCCCTAATCCTAACCCGTACGCTGACACTAACCCGCGCCCTCACACGTACGCTCCCCCTAAAGCGTTTTCGTACCCTCACCTGGACCCTAAACCGTCCCCGTCCCCTAACCCTAACCCTAGCCCGAACCCTAACCCTAACCCTTCCCCGAAGCCTGACCCTCAACCGTCCCCTAATCCTAACCCGTACGCTGACACTAACCCGCGCCCTCACACGTACGCTCCCCCTACAACGTTGTCGTACCCTCAACTGGACCCTAAACCGTCCCCATCCCCTAACCCTAACCCTAGCCCGAACCCTAACCCTAACACTTCCCCGAAGCCTGACCCTCACCCGTCCCCTAATCCTAACCCGTACGCTGACACTAACCCGCGCCCTCACACGTACGCTTCCCCTAAAGCATTGTTGTACCCTCACCTGGACCCTAAACCGTCCCCGTCCCCTAACCCTAACCCTAGCCCGAACCCTAACCCTAAACCTTCCCCGAAGCCTGACCCTCACCCGTCCCCTAATCCTAACCCGTACGCTGACACTAAGCCGCGCCCTCACACGTACGCTCCCCCTAAAGTGTTGTCGTACCCTCACCTGGACCCTAAACCTTCCCCGTCCCCTAACCCTAACCCTAGCCCGAACCCTAACCCTAACCCTTCCCTGAAGCCTGACCCTCACCCGTCCCCTAACCCTAACCCGTACGCTGACACTAACCCGCGCCCTCACACTTTCGCTCCCCCTACAAAGTTATCGTACCCTCACCTGGACCCTAAACCTTCCCCGTCCCCTAACCCTAACCCTAGCCCGAACCCTAACCCTAACCCTTCCCCGAAGCCTGACCCCCACCCGTCCCCTAATCCTAACCCGTACGCTGACACTAACCCGCGCCCTCACACGTACGCTCCCCCTAAAGCGTTGTCGTACCCTCACCTGGACCCTAAACCTTCCCCGTCCCCTAACCCTAACCTTAGCCCGAACCCTAACCCTAACCCTTCCCCGAAGCCTGACCCTCACCCGTCCCCTAATCCTAACCCGTACGCTGACCCTAACCCGCGCCCTCACACGTACGCTCCCCCTAAAGCGTTGTCGTACCCTCACCTGGACCCTAAACCGTCCCCGTCCCCTAACCCTAACCCTAGCCCGAACCCTAACCCTAAACCTTCCCCGAAGCCTGACACTCACACGTCCACTAATCCTAACCCGTACGCTGATACTAACCCGCGCTGTCACACGTACGCTCCCCCTAAAGCGTTGTCGTACCCTCACCTGGACCCTAAACCGTCCCCGTCCCCTAACCCTAACCCTAGCCCCAACCCTAACTGTAACCCTTCCCCGAAGCCTGACCCTCACCCGTCCCCTAACCCTAACCCGTACGCTGACACTAACCCGCGCCCTCACACTTTCGCTCCCCCTACAAAGTTATCGTACCCTCACCTGGACCCTAAACCTTCCCCGTCCCCTAAACCTAACCCTAGCCCGAACCCTAACCCTAACCCTTCCCCGAAGCCTGACCCTCACCCGTCCCCTAATCCTAACCCGTACGCTGACACTAACCCACGCCCTCACACGTACGCTCCCCCTAAAGCGTTGTCGTACCCTCACCTGGACCCTAAACCTTCCCCGTCCCCTAACCCTAACCTTAGCCCGAACCCTAACCCTAACCCTTCCCCGAAGCCTGACCCTCACCCGTCCCCTAATCCTAACCCGTACGCTGACCCTAACTCGCGCCCTCACACGTACGCTCCCCCTAAAGCGTTGTCGTACCCTCACCTGGACCCTAAACCGTCCCCGTCCCCTAACCCTAACCCTAGCCCGAACCCTAACCCTAACCCTTCCCCGAAGCTTGACACTCACACGTCCACTAATCCTAACCCGTACGCTGATACTAACCCGCGCCGTCACACGTACGCTCCCCCTAAAGCGTTGTCATACCCTCACCTGGACCCTAAACCGTCCCCGTTTCCTAACCCTAACCCTAGCCCGAACCCTAACCCTAACCCTTCCCCGAAGCCTGACCCTCACCCGTCCCCTAATCCTAACCCGTACGCTGACACTAACCCGCGCCCTCACATGTACGCTCCCCCTACAGCGTTGTCGTACCCTCACCTGGACCCTAAACCGTCCCCGTCCCCTAACCCTAACCGTAGCCCGAACCCTAACCCTAACACTTCCCCGAAGCCTGACCCTCACCCGTCCCCTAATCCTAACCCGTACGCTGACACTAACCCGCGCCCTCACACGTACGCTCCCCCTAAAGCGTTGTCGTACCCTCACCTGGACCCTAAACCGTCCCCGTCCCCTAACCCTAACCCTAGCCCCAACCCTAACCGTAACCCTTCCCCGAAGCCTGACCCTCACCCGTCCCCTAATCCTAACCCGTACGCTAACACTAACCCGCGCCCTCACACGTACGCTCCCCCTAAAGCGTTTTCGTACCCTCACCTGGACCCTAAACCGTCCCCGTCCCCTAACCCTAACCCTAGCCCGAACCCTAACCCTAACCCTTCCCCGAAGTCTGACCCTCAACCGTCCCCTAATCCTAACCCGTACGCTGACACTAACCCGCGCCCTCACACGTACGCTCCCCCTACAACGTTGTCGTACCCTCAACTGGACCCTAAACCGTCCCCATCCCCTAACCCTAACCCTAGCCCGAACCCTAACCCTAACACTTCCCCGAAGCCTGACCCTCACCCGTCCCCTAATCCTAACCCGTACGCTGACACTAACCCGCGCCCTCACACGTACGCTTCCCCTAAAGCATTGTCGTACCCTCACCTGGACCCTAAACCGTCCCCGTCCCCTAACCCTAACCCTAGACCGAACCCTAACCCTAACCCTTCCCCGAAGCCTGACCCTCACCCGTCCCCTAATCCTAACCCGTACGCTGACACTAAGCCGCGCCCTCACACGTACGCTCCCCCTAAAGCGTTGTCGTACCCTCACCTGGACCCTAAACCTTCCCCGTCCCCTAACCCTAACCCTAGCCCGAACCCTAACCCTAACCCTTCCCTGAAGCCTGAAACTCACCCGTCCCCTAACCCTAACCCGTACGCTGACACTAACCCGCGCCCTCACACTTTCGCTCCCCCTACAAAGTTATCGTACCCTCACCTGGACCCTAAACCTTCCCCGTCCCCTAACCCTAACCCTAGCCCGAACCTTAACCCTAACCCTTCCCCGAAGCCTGACCCCCACCCGTCCCCTAATCCTAACCCGTACGCTGACACTAACCCGCGCCCTCACACGTACGCTCCCCCTAAAGCGTTGTCGTACCCTCACCTGGACCCTAAACCTTCCCCGTCCCCTAACCCTAACCTTAGCCCGAACCCTAACCCTAACCCTTCCCCGAAGCCTGACCCTCACCCGTCCCCTAATCCTAACCCGTACGCTGACCCTAAGCCGCGCCCTCACACGTACGCTCCCCCTAAAGCGTTGGCGTACCCTCACCTGGACCCTAAACCGTCCCCGTCCCCTAACCCTAACCCTAGCCCGAACCCTAACCCTAACCCTTCCCCGAAGCCTGACACTCACACGTCCACTAATCCTAACCCGTACGCTGATACTAACCCGCGCCGTCACACGTACGCTCCCCCTAAAGCGTTGTCATACCCTCACCTGGACCCTAAACCGTCCCCGTTTCCTAACCCTAACCCTAGCCCGAACCCTAACCCTAACCCTTCCCCGAAGCCTGACCCTCACCCGTCCCCTAATCCTAACCCGTACGCTGACACTAACCCGCGCCCTCACATGTACGCTCCCCCTACAGCGTTGTCGTACCCTCACCTGGACCCTAAACCGTCCCCGTCCCCTAACCCTAACCCTAGCCCGAACCCTAACCCTAACCCTTCCCCGAAGCCTGACCCTCACCCGTCCCCTAATCCTAACCCGTACGCTGACACTAACCCGCGCCCTCACACGTACGCTCCCCCTAAAGCGTTGTCGTACCCTCACCTGGACCCTAAACCGTCCCCGTCCCCTAACCCTAACCCTAGCCCGAACCCTAACCCTAACACTTCCCCGAAGCCTGACCCTCACCCGTCCCCTAATCCTAACCGGTACGCTGACACTAACCCGCGCCCTCACACGTACGCTCCCCCTAAAGCGTTGTCGTACCCTCACCTGGACCCTAAACCTTCCCCGTCCCCTAACCCTAACCCTAGCCCGAACCCTAACCCTAACCCTTCCCCGAAGCATGACCCTCACCCGTCCCCTAATCCTAACCCGTACGCTGACACTAACCCGCGCCCTCACACGTACGCTCCCCCTACAACGTTGTCGTACCCTCACCTGGACCCTAAACCGTCCCCGTTTCCTAACCCTAACCCTAGCCCGAACCCTAACCCTAAACCTTCCCCGAAGCCTGACCCTCACCCGTCCCCTAATCCTAACCCGTACGCTGACACTAACCCGCGCCCTCACACGTACGCTCCCCCTAAAGCGTTGTCGTACCCTCACCTGGACCCTAAACCGTCCCCGTCCCCTAACCCTAACCCTAGCCCGAACCCTAACCCTAACCCTTCCCCGAAGCCTGACCCTCACCCGTCCCCTAATCCTAACCCGTACGCTGACACTAACCTGCCCCCTCGCACGTACGCTCCCCCTACAACGTTGTCGTACCCTCACCTGGACCCTAAACCGTCCCCGTCCCCTAACCCTAACCCTAGCCCGAACCCTAACCCTAACCCTTCCCCGAAGCCTGACCCTCACCCGTCCCCTAATCTTAACCCGTACGCTGACACTAACCCGCGCCCTCACACGTACGCTCCCCCTAAAGCGTTGTCGTACCCTCACCTGGACCCTAAACCGTCCCCGTCCCCTAACCCTAACCCTAGCCCGAACCCTAACCCTAACCCTTCCCCGAAGCCTGACCCTCACCCGTCCCCTAATCCTAACCCGTACGCTGACACTAAGCCGCGCCCTCACACGTACGCTCCCCCTAAAGCGTTGTCGTACCCTCACCTGGACCCTAAACCGTCCCCGTCCCCTAACCCTAACCCTAGCCCAAACCCTAACCCTAACCCTTCCCCGAAGCCTGACCCTCACCCGTCCCCTAATCAAAACCCGTACGCTGACACTAACCCGCGCCCTCACACGTAGGCTCCCCCTAAAGCGTTGTCGTACCCTCACCTGGACCCTAAACCGTCCCCGTCCCCTAACCCTAACCCTAGCCCGAACCCTAACCCTAACCCTTCCCCGAAGCCTGACCCTCACCCGTCCCCTAATCCTAACCCGTAC
Source organism: Globicephala melas (assembly GCF_963455315.2). Taxonomy (NCBI): domain Eukaryota; kingdom Metazoa; phylum Chordata; class Mammalia; order Artiodactyla; family Delphinidae; genus Globicephala; species Globicephala melas. The sequence continues at coordinate 226,448 of NW_027207564.1, read as the reverse complement.
GCTGACACTAACCCGCGCCCTCACACGTACGCTCCCCCTAAAGCGTTGTCGTACCCTCACCTGGACCCTAAACCGTCCCCGTCCCCTAACCCTAACCCTAGCCCGAACCCTAACCCTAACCCTTCCCCGAAGCCTGACCCTCACCCGTCCCCTAATCCTAACCCGTACGCTGACACTAAGCCGCGCCCTCACACGTACGCTCCCCCTAAAGCGTTGTCGTACCCTCACCTGGACCCTAAACCTTCCCCGTCCCCTAACCCTAACCCTAGCCCGAACCCTAACCCTAACCCTTCCCTGAAGCCTGAAACTCACCCGTCCCCTAACCCTAACCCGTACGCTGACACTAACCCGCGCCCTCACACTTTCGCTCCCCCTACAAAGTTATCGTACCCTCACCTGGACCCTAAACCTTCCCCGTCCCCTAACCCTAACCCTAGCCCGAACCTTAACCCTAACCCTTCCCCGAAGCCTGACCCCCACCCGTCCCCTAATCCTAACCCGTACGCTGACACTAACCCGCGCCCTCACACGTACGCTCCCCCTAAAGCGTTGTCGTACCCTCACCTGGACCCTAAACCTTCCCCGTCCCCTAACACTAACCTTAGCCCGAACCCTAACCCTAACCCTTCCCCGAAGCCTGACCCTCACCCGTCCCCTAATCCTAACCCGTACGCTGACCCTAAGCCGCGCCCTCACACGTACGCTCCCCCTAAAGCGTTGGCGTACCCTCACCTGGACCCTAAACCGTCCCCGTCCCCTAACCCTAACCCTAGCCCGAACCCTAACCCTAACCCTTCCCCGAAGCCTGACACTCACACGTCCACTAATCCTAACCCGTACGCTGATACTAACCCGCGCCGTCACACGTACGCTCCCCCTAAAGCGTTGTCATACCCTCACCTGGACCCTAAACCGTCCCCGTTTCCTAACCCTAACCCTAGCCCGAACCCTAACCCTAACCCTTCCCCGAAGCCTGACCCTCACCCGTCCCCTAATCCTAACCCGTACGCTGACACTAACCCGCGCCCTCACATGTACGCTCCCCCTACAGCGTTGTCGTACCCTCACCTGGACCCTAAACCGTCCCCGTCCCCTAACCCTAACCCTAGCCCGAACCCTAACCCTAACCCTTCCCCGAAGCCTGACCCTCACCCGTCCCCTAATCCTAACCCGTACGCTGACACTAAGCCGCGCCCTCACACGTACGCTCCCCCTAAAGCGTTGTCGTACCCTCACCTGGACCCTAAACCGTCCCCGTCCCCTAACCCTAACCCTAGCCCGAACCCTAACCCTAACACTTCCCCGAAGCCTGACCCTCACCCGTCCCCTAATCCTAACCGGTACGCTGACACTAACCCGCGCCCTCACACGTACGCTCCCCCTAAAGCGTTGTCGTACCCTCACCTGGACCCTAAACCTTCCCCGTCCCCTAACCCTAACCCTAGCCCGAACCCTAACCCTAACCCTTCCCCGAAGCCTGACCCTCACCCGTCCCCTAATCCTAACCCGTACGCTGACACTAACCCGCGCCCTCACACGTACGCTCCCCCTAAAGCGTTGTCGTACCCTCACCTGGACACTAAACCGTCCCCGTCCCCTAACCCTAACCCTAGCCCGAACCCTAACCCTAACCCTTCCCCGAAGCCTGACCCTCACCCGTCCCCTAATCCTAACCGGTACGCTGACACTAACCCGCGCCCTCACACGTACGCTCCCCCTAAAGCGTTGTCGTACCCTCACCTGGACCCTAAACCTTCCCCGTCCCCTAACCCTAACCCTAGCCCGAACCCTAACCCTAACCCTTCCCCGAAGCCTGACCCTCACCCGTCCCCTAATCCTAACCCGTACGCTGACACTAACCCGCGCCCTCACACGTACGCTCCCCCTACAACGTTGTCGTACCCTCACCTGGACCCTAAACCGTCCCCGTTTCCTAACCCTAACCCTAGCCCGAACCCTAACCCTAAACCTTCCCCGAAGCCTGACCCTCACCCGTCCCCTAATCCTAACCCGTACGCTGACACTAACCCGCGCCCTCACACGTACGCTCCCCCTAAAGCGTTGTCGTACCCTCACCTGGACCCTAAACCGTCCCCGTCCCCTAACCCTAACCCTAGCCCGAACCCTAACCCTAACCCTTCCCCGAAGCCTGACCCTCACCCGTCCCCTAATCCTAACCCGTACGCTGACACTAACCTGCCCCCTCGCACGTACGCTCCCCCTACAACGTTGTCGTACCCTCACCTGGACCCTAAACCGTCCCCGTCCCCTAACCCTAACCCTAGCCCGAACCCTAACCCTAACCCTTCCCCGAAGCCTGACCCTCACCCGTCCCCTAATCTTAACCCGTACGCTGACACTAACCCGCGCCCTCACACGTACGCTCCCCCTAAAGCGTTGTCGTACCCTCACCTGGACCCTAAACCGTCCCCGTCCCCTAACCCTAACCCTAGCCCGAACCCTAACCCTAACCCTTCCCCGAAGCCTGACCCTCACCCGTCCCCTAATCCTAACCCGTACGCTGACACTAAGCCGCGCCCTCACACGTACGCTCCCCCTAAAGCGTTGTCGTACCCTCACCTGGACCCTAAACCGTCCCCGTCCCCTAACCCTAACCCTAGCCCAAACCCTAACCCTAACCCTTCCCCGAAGCCTGACCCTCACCCGTCCCCTAATCAAAACCCGTACGCTGACACTAACCCGCGCCCTCACACGTAGGCTCCCCCTAAAGCGTTGTCGTACCCTCACCTGGACCCTAAACCGTCCCCGTCCCCTAACCCTAACCCTAGCCCGAACCCTAACCCTAACCCTTCCCCGAAGCCTGACCCTCACCCGTCCCCTAATCCTAACCCGTACGCTGACACTAACCCGCGCCCTCACACGTACGCTCCCCCTAAAGCGTTGTCGTACCCTCACCTGGACCCTAAACCGTCCCCGTCCCCTAACCCTAACCCTAGCCCGAACCCTAACCCTAACCCTTCCCCGAAGCCTGACCCTCACCCGTCCCCTAATCCTAACCCGTACGCTGACACTAAGCCGCGCCCTCACACGTACGCTCCCCCTAAAGCGTTGTCGTACCCTCACCTGGACCCTAAACCTTCCCCGTCCCCTAACCCTAACCCTAGCCCGAACCCTAACCCTAACCCTTCCCTGAAGCCTGAAACTCACCCGTCCCCTAACCCTAACCCGTACGCTGACACTAACCCGCGCCCTCACACTTTCGCTCCCCCTACAAAGTTATCGTACCCTCACCTGGACCCTAAACCTTCCCCGTCCCCTAACCCTAACCCTAGCCCGAACCTTAACCCTAACCCTTCCCCGAAGCCTGACCCCCACCCGTCCCCTAATCCTAACCCGTACGCTGACACTAACCCGCGCCCTCACACGTACGCTCCCCCTAAAGCGTTGTCGTACCCTCACCTGGACCCTAAACCTTCCCCGTCCCCTAACACTAACCTTAGCCCGAACCCTAACCCTAACCCTTCCCCGAAGCCTGACCCTCACCCGTCCCCTAATCCTAACCCGTACGCTGACCCTAAGCCGCGCCCTCACACGTACGCTCCCCCTAAAGCGTTGGCGTACCCTCACCTGGACCCTAAACCGTCCCCGTCCCCTAACCCTAACCCTAGCCCGAACCCTAACCCTAACCCTTCCCCGAAGCCTGACACTCACACGTCCACTAATCCTAACCCGTACGCTGATACTAACCCGCGCCGTCACACGTACGCTCCCCCTAAAGCGTTGTCATACCCTCACCTGGACCCTAAACCGTCCCCGTTTCCTAACCCTAACCCTAGCCCGAACCCTAACCCTAACCCTTCCCCGAAGCCTGACCCTCACCCGTCCCCTAATCCTAACCCGTACGCTGACACTAACCCGCGCCCTCACATGTACGCTCCCCCTACAGCGTTGTCGTACCCTCACCTGGACCCTAAACCGTCCCCGTCCCCTAACCCTAACCCTAGCCCGAACCCTAACCCTAACCCTTCCCCGAAGCCTGACCCTCACCCGTCCCCTAATCCTAACCCGTACGCTGACACTAAGCCGCGCCCTCACACGTACGCTCCCCCTAAAGCGTTGTCGTACCCTCACCTGGACCCTAAACCGTCCCCGTCCCCTAACCCTAACCCTAGCCCGAACCCTAACCCTAACACTTCCCCGAAGCCTGACCCTCACCCGTCCCCTAATCCTAACCGGTACGCTGACACTAACCCGCGCCCTCACACGTACGCTCCCCCTAAAGCGTTGTCGTACCCTCACCTGGACCCTAAACCTTCCCCGTCCCCTAACCCTAACCCTAGCCCGAACCCTAACCCTAACCCTTCCCCGAAGCCTGACCCTCACCCGTCCCCTAATCCTAACCCGTACGCTGACACTAACCCGCGCCCTCACACGTACGCTCCCCCTAAAGCGTTGTCGTACCCTCACCTGGACACTAAACCGTCCCCGTCCCCTAACCCTAACCCTAGCCCGAACCCTAACCCTAACCCTTCCCCGAAGCCTGACCCTCACCCGTCCCCTAATCCTAACCGGTACGCTGACACTAACCCGCGCCCTCACACGTACGCTCCCCCTAAAGCGTTGTCGTACCCTCACCTGGACCCTAAACCTTCCCCGTCCCCTAACCCTAACCCTAGCCCGAACCCTAACCCTAACCCTTCCCCGAAGCATGACCCTCACCCGTCCCCTAATCCTAACCCGTACGCTGACACTAACCCGCGCCCTCACACGTACGCTCCCCCTACAACGTTGTCGTACCCTCACCTGGACCCTAAACCGTCCCCGTTTCCTAACCCTAACCCTAGCCCGAACCCTAACCCTAAACCTTCCCCGAAGCCTGACCCTCACCCGTCCCCTAATCCTAACCCGTACGCTGACACTAACCCGCGCCCTCACACGTACGCTCCCCCTAAAGCGTTGTCGTACCCTCACCTGGACCCTAAACCGTCCCCGTCCCCTAACCCTAACCCTAGCCCGAACCCTAACCCTAACCCTTCCCCGAAGCCTGACCCTCACCCGTCCCCTAATCCTAACCCGTACGCTGACACTAACCTGCCCCCTCGCACGTACGCTCCCCCTACAACGTTGTCGTACCCTCACCTGGACCCTAAACCGTCCCCGTCCCCTAACCCTAACCCTAGCCCGAACCCTAACCCTAACCCTTCCCCGAAGCCTGACCCTCACCCGTCCCCTAATCTTAACCCGTACGCTGACACTAACCCGCGCCCTCACACGTACGCTCCCCCTAAAGCGTTGTCGTACCCTCACCTGGACCCTAAACCGTCCCCGTCCCCTAACCCTAACCCTAGCCCGAACCCTAACCCTAACCCTTCCCCGAAGCCTGACCCTCACCCGTCCCCTAATCCTAACCCGTACGCTGACACTAAGCTGCGCCCTCACACGTACGCTCCCCCTAAAGCGTTGTCGTACCCTCACCTGGACCCTAAACCGTCCCCGTCCCCTAACCCTAACCCTAGCCCAAACCCTAACCCTAACCCTTCCCCGAAGCCTGACCCTCACCCGTCCCCTAATCAAAACCCGTACGCTGACACTAACCCGCGCCCTCACACGTAGGCTCCCCCTAAAGCGTTGTCGTACCCTCACCTGGACCCTAAACCGTCCCCGTCCCCTAACCCTAACCCTAGCCCGAACCCTAACCCTAACCCTTCCCCGAAGCCTGACCCTCACCCGTCCCCTAATCCTAACCCGTACGCTGACACTAACCCGCGCCCTCACACGTACGCTCCCCCTAAAGCGTTGTCGTACCCTCACCTGGACCCTAAACCGTCCCCGTCCCCTAACCCTAACCCTAGCCCGAACCCTAACCCTAACCCTTCCCCGAAGCCTGACCCTCACCCGTCCCCTAATCCTAACCCGTACGCTGACACTAAGCCGCGCCCTCACACGTACGCTCCCCCTAAAGCGTTGTCGTACCCTCACCTGGACCCTAAACCTTCCCCGTCCCCTAACCCTAACCCTAGCCCGAACCCTAACCCTAACCCTTCCCTGAAGCCTGAAACTCACCCGTCCCCTAACCCTAACCCGTACGCTGACACTAACCCGCGCCCTCACACTTTCGCTCCCCCTACAAAGTTATCGTACCCTCACCTGGACCCTAAACCTTCCCCGTCCCCTAACCCTAACCCTAGCCCGAACCTTAACCCTAACCCTTCCCCGAAGCCTGACCCCCACCCGTCCCCTAATCCTAACCCGTACGCTGACACTAACCCGCGCCCTCACACGTACGCTCCCCCTAAAGCGTTGTCGTACCCTCACCTGGACCCTAAACCTTCCCCGTCCCCTAACACTAACCTTAGCCCGAACCCTAACCCTAACCCTTCCCCGAAGCCTGACCCTCACCCGTCCCCTAATCCTAACCCGTACGCTGACCCTAAGCCGCGCCCTCACACGTACGCTCCCCCTAAAGCGTTGGCGTACCCTCACCTGGACCCTAAACCGTCCCCGTCCCCTAACCCTAACCCTAGCCCGAACCCTAACCCTAACCCTTCCCCGAAGCCTGACACTCACACGTCCACTAATCCTAACCCGTACGCTGATACTAACCCGCGCCGTCACACGTACGCTCCCCCTAAAGCGTTGTCATACCCTCACCTGGACCCTAAACCGTCCCCGTTTCCTAACCCTAACCCTAGCCCGAACCCTAACCCTAACCCTTCCCCGAAGCCTGACCCTCACCCGTCCCCTAATCCTAACCCGTACGCTGACACTAACCCGCGCCCTCACATGTACGCTCCCCCTACAGCGTTGTCGTACCCTCACCTGGACCCTAAACCGTCCCCGTCCCCTAACCCTAACCCTAGCCCGAACCCTAACCCTAACCCTTCCCCGAAGCCTGACCCTCACCCGTCCCCTAATCCTAACCCGTACGCTGACACTAAGCCGCGCCCTCACACGTACGCTCCCCCTAAAGCGTTGTCGTACCCTCACCTGGACCCTAAACCGTCCCCGTCCCCTAACCCTAACCCTAGCCCGAACCCTAACCCTAACACTTCCCCGAAGCCTGACCCTCACCCGTCCCCTAATCCTAACCGGTACGCTGACACTAACCCGCGCCCTCACACGTACGCTCCCCCTAAAGCGTTGTCGTACCCTCACCTGGACCCTAAACCTTCCCCGTCCCCTAACCCTAACCCTAGCCCGAACCCTAACCCTAACCCTTCCCCGAAGCCTGACCCTCACCCGTCCCCTAATCCTAACCCGTACGCTGACACTAACCCGCGCCCTCACACGTACGCTCCCCCTAAAGCGTTGTCGTACCCTCACCTGGACACTAAACCGTCCCCGTCCCCTAACCCTAACCCTAGCCCGAACCCTAACCCTAACCCTTCCCCGAAGCCTGACCCTCACCCGTCCCCTAATCCTAACCGGTACGCTGACACTAACCCGCGCCCTCACACGTACGCTCCCCCTAAAGCGTTGTCGTACCCTCACCTGGACCCTAAACCTTCCCCGTCCCCTAACCCTAACCCTAGCCCGAACCCTAACCCTAACCCTTCCCCGAAGCATGACCCTCACCCGTCCCCTAATCCTAACCCGTACGCTGACACTAACCCGCGCCCTCACACGTACGCTCCCCCTACAACGTTGTCGTACCCTCACCTGGACCCTAAACCGTCCCCGTTTCCTAACCCTAACCCTAGCCCGAACCCTAACCCTAAACCTTCCCCGAAGCCTGACCCTCACCCGTCCCCTAATCCTAACCCGTACGCTGACACTAACCCGCGCCCTCACACGTACGCTCCCCCTAAAGCGTTGTCGTACCCTCACCTGGACCCTAAACCGTCCCCGTCCCCTAACCCTAACCCTAGCCCGAACCCTAACCCTAACCCTTCCCCGAAGCCTGACCCTCACCCGTCCCCTAATCCTAACCCGTACGCTGACACTAACCTGCCCCCTCGCACGTACGCTCCCCCTACAACGTTGTCGTACCCTCACCTGGACCCTAAACCGTCCCCGTCCCCTAACCCTAACCCTAGCCCGAACCCTAACCCTAACCCTTCCCCGAAGCCTGACCCTCACCCGTCCCCTAATCTTAACCCGTACGCTGACACTAACCCGCGCCCTCACACGTACGCTCCCCCTAAAGCGTTGTCGTACCCTCACCTGGACCCTAAACCGTCCCCGTCCCCTAACCCTAACCCTAGCCCGAACCCTAACCCTAACCCTTCCCCGAAGCCTGACCCTCACCCGTCCCCTAATCCTAACCCGTACGCTGACACTAAGCCGCGCCCTCACACGTACGCTCCCCCTAAAGCGTTGTCGTACCCTCACCTGGACCCTAAACCGTCCCCGTCCCCTAACCCTAACCCTAGCCCAAACCCTAACCCTAACCCTTCCCCGAAGCCTGACCCTCACCCGTCCCCTAATCAAAACCCGTACGCTGACACTAACCCGCGCCCTCACACGTAGGCTCCCCCTAAAGCGTTGTCGTACCCTCACCTGGACCCTAAACCGTCCCCGTCCCCTAACCCTAACCCTAGCCCGAACCCTAACCCTAACCCTTCCCCGAAGCCTGACCCTCACCCGTCCCCTAATCCTAACCCGTACGCTGACACTAACCCGCGCCCTCACACGTACGCTCCCCCTAAAGCGTTGTCGTACCCTCACCTGGACCCTAAACCGTCCCCGTCCCCTAACCCTAACCCTAGCCCGAACCCTAACCCTAACCCTTCCCCGAAGCCTGACCCTCACCCGTCCCCTAATCCTAACCCGTACGCTGACACTAAGCCGCGCCCTCACACGTACGCTCCCCCTAAAGCGTTGTCGTACCCTCACCTGGACCCTAAACCTTCCCCGTCCCCTAACCCTAACCCTAGCCCGAACCCTAACCCTAACCCTTCCCTGAAGCCTGAAACTCACCCGTCCCCTAACCCTAACCCGTACGCTGACACTAACCCGCGCCCTCACACTTTCGCTCCCCCTACAAAGTTATCGTACCCTCACCTGGACCCTAAACCTTCCCCGTCCCCTAACCCTAACCCTAGCCCGAACCTTAACCCTAACCCTTCCCCGAAGCCTGACCCCCACCCGTCCCCTAATCCTAACCCGTACGCTGACACTAACCCGCGCCCTCACACGTACGCTCCCCCTAAAGCGTTGTCGTACCCTCACCTGGACCCTAAACCTTCCCCGTCCCCTAACACTAACCTTAGCCCGAACCCTAACCCTAACCCTTCCCCGAAGCCTGACCCTCACCCGTCCCCTAATCCTAACCCGTACGCTGACCCTAAGCCGCGCCCTCACACGTACGCTCCCCCTAAAGCGTTGGCGTACCCTCACCTGGACCCTAAACCGTCCCCGTCCCCTAACCCTAACCCTAGCCCGAACCCTAACCCTAACCCTTCCCCGAAGCCTGACACTCACACGTCCACTAATCCTAACCCGTACGCTGATACTAACCCGCGCCGTCACACGTACGCTCCCCCTAAAGCGTTGTCATACCCTCACCTGGACCCTAAACCGTCCCCGTTTCCTAACCCTAACCCTAGCCCGAACCCTAACCCTAACCCTTCCCCGAAGCCTGACCCTCACCCGTCCCCTAATCCTAACCCGTACGCTGACACTAACCCGCGCCCTCACATGTACGCTCCCCCTACAGCGTTGTCGTACCCTCACCTGGACCCTAAACCGTCCCCGTCCCCTAACCCTAACCCTAGCCCGAACCCTAACCCTAACCCTTCCCCGAAGCCTGACCCTCACCCGTCCCCTAATCCTAACCCGTACGCTGACACTAAGCCGCGCCCTCACACGTACGCTCCCCCTAAAGCGTTGTCGTACCCTCACCTGGACCCTAAACCGTCCCCGTCCCCTAACCCTAACCCTAGCCCGAACCCTAACCCTAACACTTCCCCGAAGCCTGACCCTCACCCGTCCCCTAATCCTAACCGGTACGCTGACACTAACCCGCGCCCTCACACGTACGCTCCCCCTAAAGCGTTGTCGTACCCTCACCTGGACCCTAAACCTTCCCCGTCCCCTAACCCTAACCCTAGCCCGAACCCTAACCCTAACCCTTCCCCGAAGCCTGACCCTCACCCGTCCCCTAATCCTAACCCGTACGCTGACACTAACCCGCGCCCTCACACGTACGCTCCCCCTAAAGCGTTGTCGTACCCTCACCTGGACACTAAACCGTCCCCGTCCCCTAACCCTAACCCTAGCCCGAACCCTAACCCTAACCCTTCCCCGAAGCCTGACCCTCACCCGTCCCCTAATCCTAACCGGTACGCTGACACTAACCCGCGCCCTCACACGTACGCTCCCCCTAAAGCGTTGTCGTACCCTCACCTGGACCCTAAACCTTCCCCGTCCCCTAACCCTAACCCTAGCCCGAACCCTAACCCTAACCCTTCCCCGAAGCATGACCCTCACCCGTCCCCTAATCCTAACCCGTACGCTGACACTAACCCGCGCCCTCACACGTACGCTCCCCCTACAACGTTGTCGTACCCTCACCTGGACCCTAAACCGTCCCCGTTTCCTAACCCTAACCCTAGCCCGAACCCTAACCCTAAACCTTCCCCGAAGCCTGACCCTCACCCGTCCCCTAATCCTAACCCGTACGCTGACACTAACCCGCGCCCTCACACGTACGCTCCCCCTAAAGCGTTGTCGTACCCTCACCTGGACCCTAAACCGTCCCCGTCCCCTAACCCTAACCCTAGCCCGAACCCTAACCCTAACCCTTCCCCGAAGCCTGACCCTCACCCGTCCCCTAATCCTAACCCGTACGCTGACACTAACCTGCCCCCTCGCACGTACGCTCCCCCTACAACGTTGTCGTACCCTCACCTGGACCCTAAACCGTCCCCGTCCCCTAACCCTAACCCTAGCCCGAACCCTAACCCTAACCCTTCCCCGAAGCCTGACCCTCACCCGTCCCCTAATCTTAACCCGTACGCTGACACTAACCCGCGCCCTCACACGTACGCTCCCCCTAAAGCGTTGTCGTACCCTCACCTGGACCCTAAACCGTCCCCGTCCCCTAACCCTAACCCTAGCCCGAACCCTAACCCTAACCCTTCCCCGAAGCCTGACCCTCACCCGTCCCCTAATCCTAACCCGTACGCTGACACTAAGCCGCGCCCTCACACGTACGCTCCCCCTAAAGCGTTGTCGTACCCTCACCTGGACCCTAAACCGTCCCCGTCCCCTAACCCTAACCCTAGCCCAAACCCTAACCCTAACCCTTCCCCGAAGCCTGACCCTCACCCGTCCCCTAATCAAAACCCGTACGCTGACACTAACCCGCGCCCTCACACGTAGGCTCCCCCTAAAGCGTTGTCGTACCCTCACCTGGACCCTAAACCGTCCCCGTCCCCTAACCCTAACCCTAGCCCGAACCCTAACCCTAACCCTTCCCCGAAGCCTGACCCTCACCCGTCCCCTAATCCTAACCCGTACGCTGACACTAACCCGCGCCCTCACACGTACGCTCCCCCTAAAGCGTTGTCGTACCCTCACCTGGACCCTAAACCGTCCCCGTCCCCTAACCCTAACCCTAGCCCGAACCCTAACCCTAACCCTTCCCCGAAGCCTGACCCTCACCCGTCCCCTAATCCTAACCCGTACGCTGACACTAAGCCGCGCCCTCACACGTACGCTCCCCCTAAAGCGTTGTCGTACCCTCACCTGGACCCTAAATCTTCCCCGTCCCCTAACCCTAACCCTAGCCCGAACCCTAACCCTAACCCTTCCCTGAAGCCTGAAACTCACCCGTCCCCTAACCCTAACCCGTACGCTGACACTAACCCGCGCCCTCACACTTTCGCTCCCCCTACAAAGTTATCGTACCCTCACCTGGACCCTAAACCTTCCCCGTCCCCTAACCCTAACCCTAGCCCGAACCTTAACCCTAACCCTTCCCCGAAGCCTGACCCCCACCCGTCCCCTAATCCTAACCCGTACGCTGACACTAACCCGCGCCCTCACACGTACGCTCCCCCTAAAGCGTTGTCGTACCCTCACCTGGACCCTAAACCTTCCCCGTCCCCTAACACTAACCTTAGCCCGAACCCTAACCCTAACCCTTCCCCGAAGCCTGACCCTCACCCGTCCCCTAATCCTAACCCGTACGCTGACCCTAAGCCGCGCCCTCACACGTACGCTCCCCCTAAAGCGTTGGCGTACCCTCACCTGGACCCTAAACCGTCCCCGTCCCCTAACCCTAACCCTAGCCCGAACCCTAACCCTAACCCTTCCCCGAAGCCTGACACTCACACGTCCACTAATCCTAACCCGTACGCTGATACTAACCCGCGCCGTCACACGTACGCTCCCCCTAAAGCGTTGTCATACCCTCACCTGGACCCTAAACCGTCCCCGTTTCCTAACCCTAACCCTAGCCCGAACCCTAACCCTAACCCTTCCCCGAAGCCTGACCCTCACCCGTCCCCTAATCCTAACCCGTACGCTGACACTAACCCGCGCCCTCACATGTACGCTCCCCCTACAGCGTTGTCGTACCCTCACCTGGACCCTAAACCGTCCCCGTCCCCTAACCCTAACCCTAGCCCGAACCCTAACCCTAACCCTTCCCCGAAGCCTGACCCTCACCCGTCCCCTAATCCTAACCCGTACGCTGACACTAAGCCGCGCCCTCACACGTACGCTCCCCCTAAAGCGTTGTCGTACCCTCACCTGGACCCTAAACCGTCCCCGTCCCCTAACCCTAACCCTAGCCCGAACCCTAACCCTAACACTTCCCCGAAGCCTGACCCTCACCCGTCCCCTAATCCTAACCGGTACGCTGACACTAACCCGCGCCCTCACACGTACGCTCCCCCTAAAGCGTTGTCGTACCCTCACCTGGACCCTAAACCTTCCCCGTCCCCTAACCCTAACCCTAGCCCGAACCCTAACCCTAACCCTTCCCCGAAGCATGACCCTCACCCGTCCCCTAATCCTAACCCGTACGCTGACACTAACCCGCGCCCTCACACGTACGCTCCCCCTACAACGTTGTCGTACCCTCACCTGGACCCTAAACCGTCCCCGTTTCCTAACCCTAACCCTAGCCCGAACCCTAACCCTAAACCTTCCCCGAAGCCTGACCCTCACCCGTCCCCTAATCCTAACCCGTACGCTGACACTAACCCGCGCCCTCACACGTACGCTCCCCCTAAAGCGTTGTCGTACCCTCACCTGGACCCTAAACCGTCCCCGTCCCCTAACCCTAACCCTAGCCCGAACCCTAACCCTAACCCTTCCCCGAAGCCTGACCCTCACCCGTCCCCTAATCCTAACCCGTACGCTGACACTAACCTGCCCCCTCGCACGTACGCTCCCCCTACAACGTTGTCGTACCCTCACCTGGACCCTAAACCGTCCCCGTCCCCTAACCCTAACCCTAGCCCGAACCCTAACCCTAACCCTTCCCCGAAGCCTGACCCTCACCCGTCCCCTAATCTTAACCCGTACGCTGACACTAACCCGCGCCCTCACACGTACGCTCCCCCTAAAGCGTTGTCGTACCCTCACCTGGACCCTAAACCGTCCCCGTCCCCTAACCCTAACCCTAGCCCGAACCCTAACCCTAACCCTTCCCCGAAGCCTGACCCTCACCCGTCCCCTAATCCTAACCCGTACGCTGACACTAAGCCGCGCCCTCACACGTACGCTCCCCCTAAAGCGTTGTCGTACCCTCACCTGGACCCTAAACCGTCCCCGTCCCCTAACCCTAACCCTAGCCCAAACCCTAACCCTAACCCTTCCCCGAAGCCTGACCCTCACCCGTCCCCTAATCAAAACCCGTACGCTGACACTAACCCGCGCCCTCACACGTAGGCTCCCCCTAAAGCGTTGTCGTACCCTCACCTGGACCCTAAACCGTCCCCGTCCCCTAACCCTAACCCTAGCCCGAACCCTAACCCTAACCCTTCCCCGAAGCCTGACCCTCACCCGTCCCCTAATCCTAACCCGTACGCTGACACTAACCCGCGCCCTCACACGTACGCTCCCCCTAAAGCGTTGTCGTACCCTCACCTGGACCCTAAACCGTCCCCGTCCCCTAACCCTAACCCTAGCCCGAACCCTAACCCTAACCCTTCCCCGAAGCCTGACCCTCACCCGTCCCCTAATCCTAACCCGTACGCTGACACTAACCCGCGCCCTCACACGTACGCTCCCCCTAAAGCGTTGTCGTACCCTCACCTGGACCCTAAATCGTCCCCGTCCCCTAACCCTAACCCTAGCCCGAACCCTAACCCTAACCCTTCCCCGAAGCCTGACCCTCACCCGTCCCCTAATCCTAACCCGTACGCTGACCCTAACCCGCGCCCTCACACGTACGCTCCCCCTAAAGTGTTGTCGTACCCTCACCTGGACCCTAAACCTTCCCCGTCCCCTAACCCTAACCCTAGCCCGAACCCTAACCCTATCCCTTCCCCGAAGCCTGACCCTCACACGTCCCCTAATCCTAACCCGTACGCTGACCCTAACCCGCGCCCTCACATGTACGCTCCCCCTACAACGTTGTCGTACCCTCACCTGGACCCTAAACCGTCCCCGTTTCCTAACCCTAACCCTAGCCCGAACCCTAACCCTAACCCTTCCCCGAAGCCTGACCCTCACCCGTCCCCTAATCCTAACCCGTACGCTGACACTAACCCGCGCCCTCACACGTACGCTTCCCCTAAAGCGTTGTCGTACCCTCACCTGGACCCTAAACCGTCCCCGTCCCCTAACCCTAACCCTAGCCCGAACCCTAACCCTAACCCTTCCCCGAAGCCTGACCCTCACCCGTCCCCTAATCCTAACCCGTACGCTGACACTAACCCGCGCCCTCACACGTACGCTCACCCTAAAGCGTTGTCGTACCCTCCCCTGGACCCTAAACCTTCCCCGTCCCCTAACCCTAACCCTAGCCCGAACCCTAACCCTAACCCTTCCCCAAAGCCTGACCCTCACCCGTCCCCTAATCCTAACCCGTACGCTGACACTAACCCTCGACCTCACACGTACGCTCCCCCTAAAGCGTTGTCGTACCCTCACCTGGACCCTAAACCGTCCCCGTCCCCTAACCCTAACCCTAGCCCGAACCCTAACCCTAACCCTTCCCCGGAGCCTGACCCTCACACGTCCCCTAATCCTAACCCGTACGCTGACCCTAACCCACGCCCTCACACGTACGCTCCCCCTAAAGCGTTGTCGTACCCTCACCTGGACCCTAAACCGTCCCCGTCCCCTAACCCTAACCCTAGAACGAACCCTAACCCTAACCCTTCCCCGAAGCCTGACCCTCACCCGTCCCCTAATCCTAACCCGTACGCTGACACTAACCCGCGCCCTCACACGTACGCTCCCCCTAAAGCGTTGTCGTACCCTCACCTGGACCCTAAACCGTCCCCGTCCCCTAACCCTAACCCTAGCCCGAACCCTAACCCTAACCCTTCCCCGAAGCCTGACCCTCACCCGTCCCCTAATCCTAACCCGTACGCTGACACTAACCCGCGCCCTCACACGTACGCTCCCCCTACAGCGTTGTCGTACCCTCACCTGGACCCTAAACCGTCCCCGTTTCCTAACCCTAACCCTAGCCCGAACCCTAACCCTAACCCTTCCCCGAAGCCTGACCCTCACCCGACCCCTAATCCTAACCCGTACGCTGACACTAACCCGCGCCCTCACACGTACGCTCCCCCTACAGCGTTGTCGTACCCTCACCTGGACCCTAAACCGTCCCCGTCCCCTAACCCTAACCCTAGCCCGAACCCTAACCCTAACCCTTCCCCGAAGCCTGACCCTCACACGTCCCCTAATCCTAACCCGTACGCTGACACTAACCCGCGCCCTCACACGTACGCTCCCTCTAAAGCGTTGTCGTACCCTCACCTGGACCCTAAACCGTCCCCGTCCCCTAACCCTAACCCTAGCCCGAACCCTAACCCTAACCCTTCCCCGAAGCCTGACCCTCACCCGTCCCCTAATCCTAACCCGTACGCTGACACTAACCCGCGCCCTCACACGTACGCTCCCCCTAAAGCGTTGTCGTACCCTCACCTGGACCCTAAACCGTCCCCGTCCCCTAACCCTAACCCTAGCCCGAACCCTAACCCTAACCCTTCCCCGAAGCCTGACCCTCACCCGTCGCCTAATCCTAACCCGTACGCTGACACTAACCCGCGACCTCACACGTACGCTCCCCCTAAAGCGTTGTCGTACCCTCACCTGGACCCTAAACCGTCCCCGTCCCCTAACCCTAACCCTAGCCCGAACCCTAACCCTAACCCTTCCCCGAAGCCTGACCCTCACCCGTCCCCTAATCCTAACCCGTACGCTGACACTAACCCGCGCCCTCACACGTACGCTCCCCCTAAAGCGTTGTCGTACCCTCACCTGGACCCTAAACCGTCCCCGTCCCCTAACCCTAACACTAGCCCCAACCCTAACCGTAACCCTTCCCCGAAGCCTGACCCTCACCCGTCCCCTAATCCTAACCCGTACGCTGACACTAACCCGCGCCCTCACACGTACGCTCCCCCTAAAGCGTTTTCGTACCCTCACCTGGACCCTAAACCGTCCCCGTCCCCTAACCCTAACCCTAGCCCGAACCCTAACCCTAACCCTTCCCCGAAGCCTGACCCTCAACCGTCCCCTAATCCTAACCCGTACGCTGACACTAACCCGCGCCCTCACACGTACGCTCCCCCTACAACGTTGTCGTACCCTCAACTGGACCCTAAACCGTCCCCATCCCCTAACCCTAACCCTAGCCCGAACCCTAACCCTAACACTTCCCCGAAGCCTGACCCTCACCCGTCCCCTAATCCTAACCCGTACGCTGACACTAACCCGCGCCCTCAAACGTACGCTTCCCCTAAAGCATTGTCGTACCCTCACCTGGACCCTAAACCGTCCCCGTCCCCTAACCCTAACCCTAGCCCGAACCCTAACCCTAACACTTCCCCGAAACCTGACCCTCACCCGTCCCCTAATCCTAACCCGTACGCTGACACTAACCCGCGCCCTCACACGTACGCTCCCCCTAAAGCGTTGTCGTACCCTCACCTGGACCCTAAACCGTCCCCGTCCCCTAACACTAACCCTAGCCCGAACCCTAACCCTAACCCTTCCCCGAAGCCTGACCCTCACCCGTCCCCTAATCCTAACCCGTACGCTGACACTAACCCGCGCCCTCACACGTACGCTCCCCCTAAAGCGTTGTCGTACCCTCACCTGGACCCTAAACCGTCCCCGTCCCCTAACCCTAACCCTAGCCCGAACCCTAACCCTAACCCTTCCCTGAAGCCTGACCCTCACCCGTCCCCTAACCCTAACCCGTACGCTGACACTAACCCGCGCCCTCACACTTTCGCTCCCCCTACAAAGTTATCGTACCCTCACCTGGACCCTAAACCTTCCCCGTCCCCTAACCCTAACCCTAGCCCGAACCCTAACCCTAACCCTTCCCCGAAGCCTGACCCTCACCCGTCCCCTAATCCTAACCCGTACGCTGACACTAACCCGCGCCCTCACACGTACGCTCCCCCTAAAGCGTTGTCGTACCCTCACCTGGACCCTAAACCTTCCCCGTCCCCTAACCCTAACCTTAGCCCGAACCCTAACCCTAACCCTTCCCCGAAGCCTGACCCTCACCCGTCCCCTAATCCTAACCCGTACGCTGACCCTAACCCGCGCCCTCACACGTACGCTCCCCCTAAAGCGTTGTCGTACCCTCACCTGGAACCTAAACCGTCCCCGTCCCCTACCCTAACCCTAGCCCGAACCCTAACCCTAACCCTTCCCCGAAGCCTGACCCTCACCCGTCCCCTAATCCTAACCCGTACGCTGACACTAACCCGCGCCCTCACACGTACGCTCCCCCTAAAGCGTTGTCGTACCCTCACCTGGACCCTAAACCGTCCCCGTCCCCTAACCCTAACCCTAGCCCGAACCCTAACCCTAACCCTTCCCCGAAGCCTGACCCTCACCCGTCCCCTAATCCTAACCCGTACGCTGACACTAACCCACGCCCTCACACGTACGCTCCCCGTAAAGCGTTGTCGTACCCTCACCTGGACCCTAAACCGTCCCCGTCCCCTAACCCTAACCGTAGCCCGAACCCTAACCCTAACCCTTCCCCGAAGCCTGACCCTCACCCGTCCCCTAATCCTAACCCGTACGCTGACACTAAGCCGCGCCCTCACACGTACGCTCCCCCTAAAGCGTTGTCGTACCCTCACCTGGACCCTAAACCGTCCCCGTACCCTAACCCTAACCCTAGCCCGAACCCTAACCCTAACCCTTCCCCGAAGCCTGACCCTCACCCGTCCCCTAATCCTAACCCGTACGCTGACACTAACCCGCGCCCTCACACGTACGCTCCCCCTAAAGCGTTGTCGTACCCTCACCTGGACCCTAAACCGTCCCCGTCCCCTAACCCTAACCCTAGCCCCAACCCTAACCGTAACCCTTCCCCGAAGCCTGACCCTCACCCGTCCCCTAATCCTAACCCGTACGCTGACACTAACCCGCGCCCTCACACGTACGCTCCCCCTAAAGCGTTTTCGTACCCTCACCTGGACCCTAAACCGTCCCCGTCCCCTAACCCTAACCCTAGCCCGAACCCTAACCCTAACCCTTCCCCGAAGCCTGACCCTCCACCGTCCCCTAATCCTAACCCGTACGCTGACACTAACCCGCGCCCTCACACTTTCGCTCCCCCTACAAAGTTATCGTACCCTCACCTGGACCCTAAACCTTCCCCGTCCCCTAACCCTAACCCTAGCCCGAACCCTAACCCTAACCCTTCCCCGAAGCCTGACCCTCACCCGTCCCCTAATCCTAACCCGTACGCTGACACTAACCCGCGCCCTCACACGTACGCTCCCCCTAAAGCGTTGTCGTACCCTCACCTGGACCCTAAACCTTCCCCGTCCCCTAACCCTAACCTTAGCCCGAACCCTAACCCTAACCCTTCCCCGAAGCCTGACCCTCACCCGTCCCCTAATCCTAACCCGTACGCTGACCCTAACCCGCGCCCTCACACGTACGCTCCCCCTAAAGCGTTGTCGTACCCTCACCTGGAACCTAAACCGTCCCCGTCCCCTACCCTAACCCTAGCCCGAACCCTAACCCTAACCCTTCCCCGAAGCCTGACCCTCACCCGTCCCCTAATCCTAACCCGTACGCTGACACTAACCCGCGCCCTCACACGTACGCTCCCTCTAAAGCGTTGTCGTACCCTCACCTGGACCCTAAACCGTCCCCGTCCCCTAACCCTAACCCTAGCCCGAACCCTAACCCTAACCCTTCCCCGAAGCCTGACCCTCACCCGTCCCCTAATCCTAACCCGTACGCTGACACTAACCCACGCCCTCACACGTACGCTCCCCGTAAAGCGTTGTCGTACCCTCACCTGGACCCTAAACCGTCCCCGTCCCCTAACCCTAACCGTAGCCCGAACCCTAACCCTAACCCTTCCCCGAAGCCTGACCCTCACCCGTCCCCTAATCCTAACCCGTACGCTGACACTAAGCCGCGCCCTCACACGTACGCTCCCCCTAAAGCGTTGTCGTACCCTCACCTGGACCCTAAACCGTCCCCGTACCCTAACCCTAACCCTAGCCCGAACCCTAACCCTAACCCTTCCCCGAAGCCTGACCCTCACCCGTCCCCTAATCCTAACCCGTACGCTGACACTAACCCGCGCCCTCACACGTACGCTCCCCCTAAAGCGTTGTCGTACCCTCACCTGGACCCTAAACCGTCCCCGTCCCCTAACCCTAACCCTAGCCCCAACCCTAACCGTAACCCTTCCCCGAAGCCTGACCCTCACCCGTCCCCTAATCCTAACCCGTACGCTGACACTAACCCGCGCCCTCACACGTACGCTCCCCCTAAAGCGTTTTCGTACCCTCACCTGGACCCTAAACCGTCCCCGTCCCCTAACCCTAACCCTAGCCCGAACCCTAACCCTAACCCTTCCCCGAAGCCTGACCCTCCACCGTCCCCTAATCCTAACCCGTACGCTGACACTAACCCGCGCCCTCACACGTACGCTCCCCCTACAACGTTGTCGTACCCTCAACTGGACCCTAAACCGTCCCCATCCCCTAACCCTAACCCTAGCCCGAACCCTAACCCTAACACTTCCCCGAAGCCTGACCCTCACCCGTCCCCTAATCCTAACCCGTACGCTGACACTAACCCGCGCCCTCACACGTACGCTTCCCCTAAAACATTGTCGTACCCTCACCTGGACCCTAATCCGTCCCCGTCCCCTAACCCTAAACCTAGCCCGAACCCTAACCCTAACCCTTCCCCGAAGCCTGACCCTCACCCGTCCCCTAATCCTAACCCGTACGCTGACACTAACCCGCGCCCTCACACGTACGCTCCCCCTAAAGCGTTGTCGTACCCTCACCTGGACCCTAAACCGTCCCCGTCCCCTAACCCTAACCCTAGCCCGAACCCTAACCCTAACCCTTCCCCGAAGCCTGACCCTCACCCGTCCCCTAATCCTAACCCGTACGCTGACACTAACCTGCGCCCTCACACGTACGCTCCCCCTAAAGTGTTGTCGTACCCTCACCTGGACCCTAAACCGTCCCCGTCCCCTAACCCTAACCCTAGCCCGAACCCTAACCCTAACACTTCCCCGAAGCCTGACCCTCACCTGTCCCCTAATCCTAACCCGTACGCTGACACTAAGCCGCGCCCTCACACGTACGCTCCCCCTAAACCGTTGTCGTACCCTCACCTGGACCCTAAACCTTCCCCGTCCCCTAACCCTAACCCTAGCCCGAACCCTAACCCTAACCCTTCCCTGAAGCCTGACCCTCACCCGTCCCCTAACCCTAACCCGTACGCTGACACTAACCCGCGCCCTCACACTTTCGCTCCCCCTACAAAGTTATCGTACCCTCACCTGGACCCTAAACCTTCCCCGTCCCCTAACCCTAACCCTAGCCCGAACCCTAACCCTAACCCTTCCCCGAAGCCTGACCCTCACCCGTCCCCTAATCCTAACCCGTACGCTGACACTAACCCGCGCCCTCACACGTACGCTCCCCCTAAAGCGTTGTCGTACGCTCACCTGGACCCTAAACCTTCCCCGTCCCCTAACCCTAACCTTAGCCCGAACCCTAACCCTAACACTTCCCCGAAGCCTGACCCTCACCCGTCCCCTAATCCTAACCCGTACGCTGACCCTAACCCGCGCCCTCACACGTACGCTCCCCCTAAAGCGTTGTCGTACCCTCACCTGGACCCTAAACCGTCCCCGTCCCCTAACCCTAACCCTAGCCCGAACCCTAACCCTAACCCTTCCCCGAAGCTTGACACTCACACGTCCACTAATCCTAACCCGTACGCTGATACTAACCCGCGCCGTCACACGTACGCTCCCCCTAAAGCGTTGTCATACCCTCACCTGGACCCTAAACCGTCCCCGTTTCCTAACCCTAACCCTAGCCCGAACCCTAACCCTAACCCTTCCCCGAAGCCTGACCCTCACCCGTCCCCTAATCCTAACCCGTACGCTGACACTAACGCGCGCCCTCACATGTACGCTCCCCCTACAGCGTTGTCGTACCCTCACCTGGACCCTAAACCGTCCCCGTCCCCTAACCCTAACCCTAGCCCGAACCCTAACCCTAACCCTTCCCCGAAGCCTGACCCTCACCCGTCCCCTAATCCTAACCCGTACGCTGACACTAAGCCGCGCCCTCACACGTACGCTCCCCCTAAAGCGTTGTCGTACCCTCACCTGGACCCTAAACCGTCCCCGTCCCCTAACCCTAACCGTAGCCCGAACCCTAACCCTAACCCTTCCCCGAAGCCTGACCCTCACCCGTCCCCTAATCCTAACCCGTACGCTGACACTAACCCGCGCCCTCACACGTACGCTCCCCCTAAAGCGTTGTCGTACCCTCACCTGGACCCTAAACCGTCCCCGTCCCCTAACCCTAACCCTAGCCCCAACCCTAACCGTAACCGTTCCCCGAAGCCTGACCCTCACCCGTACCCTAATCCTAACCCGTACGCTGACACTAACCCGCGCCCTCACACGTACGCTCCCCCTAAAGCGTTTTCGTACCCTCACCTGGACCCTAAACCGTCCCCGTCCCCTAACCCTAACCCTAGCCCGAACCCTAACCCTAACCCTTCCCCGAAGCCTGACCCTCAACCTTCCCCTAATCCTAACCCGTACGCTGACACTAACCCGCGCCCTCACACGTACGCTCCCCCTACAACGTTGTCGTACCCTCAACTGGACCCTAAACCGTCCCCATCCCCTAACCCTAACCCTAGCCCGAACCCTAACCCTAACACTTCCCCGAAGCCTGACCCTCACCCGTCCCCTAATCCTAACCCGTACGCTGACACTAACCCGCGCCCTCACACGTACGCTTCCCCTAAAGCATTGTCGTACCCTCACCTGGACCCTAAACCGTCCCCGTCCCCTAACCCTAACCCTAGCCCGAACCCTAACCCTAACCCTTCCCCGAAGCCTGACCCTCACCCGTCCCCTAATCCCAACCCGTACGCTGACACTAACCCGCGCCCTCACACGTACGCTCCCCCTAAAGCGTTGTCGTACCCTCACCTGGACCCTAAACCGTCCCCGTCCCCTAACCCTAACCCTAGCCCGAACCCTAACCCTAACCCTTCCCCGAAGCCTGACCCTCACCCGTCCCCTAATCCTAACCCGTACGCTGACACTAACCCGCGCCCTCACACGTACGCTCCCCCTAAAGCGTTGTCGTACCCTCACCTGGACCCTAAACCGTCCCCGTCCCCTAACCCTAACCCTAGCCCGAACCCTAGCCCTAACCCTTCCCCGAAGCCTGACCCTCACCCGTCGCCTAATCCTAACCCGTACGCTGACCCTAACCCGCGCCCTCACACGTACGCTCCCCCTAAAGTGTTGTCGTCCCCTCACCTGGACCCTAAACCGTCCCCGTCCCCTAACCCTAACCCTAGCCCGAACCCTAACCCTAACCCTTCCCCGAAGCCTGACCCTCACCCGTCCCCTAATCCTAACCCGTACGCTGACACTAACCCGCACCCTCACACGTACGCTCCCCCTAAACCGTTGTCGTACCCTCACCTGGACCCTAAACCTTCCCTGTCCCCTAACCCTAACCCTAGCCCGAACCCTAACCCTAACCCTTCCCTGAAGCCTGACCCTCACCCGTCCCCTAACCCTAACCCGTACGCTGACACTAACCCGCGCCCTCAAACTTTCGCTCCCCCTACAAAGTTATCGTACCCTCACCTGGACCCTAAACCTTCCCCGTCCCCTAACCCTAACCCTAGCCCGAACCCTAACCCTAACCCTTCCCCGAAGCCTGACCCTCACCCGTCCCCTAATCCTAACCCGTACGCTGACACTAACCCGCGCCCTCACACGTACGCTCCCCCTAAAGCGTTGTCGTACCCTCACCTGGACCCTAAACCTTCCCCGTCCCCTAACCCTAACCTTAGCCCGAACCCTAACCCTAACCCTTCCCCGAAGCCTGACCCTCACCCGTCCCCTAATCCTAACCCGTACGCTGACCCTAACCCGCGCCCTCACACGTACGCTCCCCCTAAAGCGTTGTCGTACCCTCACCTGGACCCTAAACCGTCCCCGTCCCCTACCCTAACCCTAGCCCGAACCCTAACCCTAACCCTTCCCCGAAGCCTGACCCTCACCCGTCCCCTAATCCTAACCCGTACGCTGACACTAACCCGCGCCCTCACACGTACGCTCCCCCTAAAGCGTTGTCGTACCCTCACCTGGACCCTAAACCGTCCCCGTCCCCTAACCCTAACCCTAGCCCGAACCCTAACCCTAACCCTTCCCCGAAGCCTGACCCTCACCCGTCCCCTAATCCTAACCCGTACGCTGACACTAACCCGTGCCCTCACACGTACGCTCCCCCTAAAGCGTTGTCGTACCCTCACCTGGACCCTAAACCGTCCCCGTCCCCTAACCCTAACCCTAGCCCGAACCCTAACCCTAACCCTTCCCCGAAGCCTGACCCTCACCCGTCCCCTAATCCTAACCCGTACGCTGACACTAAGCCGCGCCCTCACACGTACGCTACCCCTAAAGCGTTGTCGTACCCTCACCTGGACCCTAAACCGTCCCCGTCCCCTAACCCTAACCCTAGCCCGAACCCTAACCCTAACCCTTCCCCGAAGCCTGACCCTCACCCGTCCCCTAATCCTAACCCGTACGCTGACACTAACCCGCGCCCTCACACGTACGCTCCCCCTAAAGCGTTGTCGTACCCTCACCTGGACCCTAAACCGTCCCCGTACCCTAACCCTAACCCTAGCCCGAACCCTAACCCTAACCCTTCCCCGAAGCCTGACCCTCACCCGTCCCCTAATCCTAACCCGTACGCTGACACTAACCCGCGCCCTCACACGTACGCTCCCCCTAAAGCGTTGTCGTACCCTCACCTGGACCCTAAACCGTCCCCGTCCCCTAACCCTAACCCTAGCCCCAACCCTAACCGTAACCCTTCCCCGAAGCCTGACCCTCACCCGTCCCCTAATCCTAACCCGTACGCTGACACTAACCCGCGCCCTCACACGTACGCTCCCCCTAAAGCGTTTTCGTACCCTCACCTGGACCCTAAACCGTCCCCGTCCCCTAACCCTAACCCTAGCCCGAACCCTAACCCTAACCCTTCCCCGAAGCCTGACCCTCAACCGTCCCCTAATCCTAACCCGTACGCTGACACTAACCCGCGCCCTCACACGTACGCTCCCCCTACAACGTTGTCGTACCCTCAACTGGACCCTAAACCGTCCCCGTCCCCTAACCCTAACCCTAGCCCGAACCCTAACCCTAACACTTCCCCGAAGCCTGACCCTCACCCGTCCCCTAATCCTAACCCGAACACTGACACTAACCCGCGCCCTCACACGTACGCTTCCCCTAAAGCATTGTCGTACCCTCACCTGGACCCTAAACCGTCCCCGTCCCCTAACCCTAACCCTAGCCCGAACCCTAACCCTAACACTTCCCCGAAGCCTGACCCTCACCCGTCCCCTAATCCTAACCCGTACGCTGACACTAACCCGCGCCCTCACACGTACGCTCCCCCTAAAGCGTTGTCGTACCCTCACCTGGACCCTAAACCGTCCCCGTCCCCTAACCCTAACCCTAGCCCGAACCCTAACCCTAACCCTTCCCCGAAGCCTGACCCTCACCCGTCGCCTAATCCTAACCCGTACGCTGACACTAACCCGCGCCCTCACACGTACGCTCCCCCTAAAGTGTTGTCGTACCCTCACCTGGACCCTAAACCGTCCCCGTCCCCTAACCCTAACCCTAGCCCGAACCCTAACCCTAAACCTTCCCCGAAGCCTGACCCTCACACGTCCCCTAATCCTAACCCGTACGCTGACACTAAGCCGCGCCCTCACACGTACGCTCCCCCTAAACCGTTGTCGTACCCTCACCTGGACCCTAAACATTCCCCGTCCCCTAACCCTAACCCTAGCCCGAACCCTAACCCTAACCCTTCCCTGAAGCCTGACCCTCACCCGTCCCCTAACCCTAACCCGTACGCTGACACTAACCCGCGCCCTCACACTTTCGCACCCCCTACAAAGTTATCGTACCCTCACCTGGACCCTAAACCTTCCCCGTCCCCTAACCCTAACCCTAGCCCGAACCCTAACCCTAACCCTTCCCCGAAGCCTGACCCTCACCCGTCCCCTAATCCTAACCCGTACGCTGACACTAACCTGCGCCCTCACACGTACGCTCCCCCTAAAGCGTTGTCGTACCCTCACCTGGACCCTAAACCTTCCCCGTCCCCTAACCCTAACCTTAGCCCGAACCCTAACCCTAACACTTCCCCGAAGCCTGACCCTCACCCGTCCCCTAATCCTAACCCGTACGCTGACCCTAACCCGCGCCCTCACACGTACGCTCCCCCTAAAGCGTTGTCGTACCCTCACCTGGACCCTAAACCGTCCCCGTCCCCTAACCCTAACCCTAGCCCGAACCCTAACCCTAACCCTTCCCCGAAGCTTGACACTCACACGTCCACTAATCCTAAGCCGTACGCTGATACTAACCCGCGCCGTCACACGTACGCTCCCCCTAAAGCGTTGTCATACCCTCACCTGGACCCTAAACCGTCCCCGTTTCCTAACCCTAACCCTAGCCCGTACCCTAACCCTAACCCTTCCCCGAAGCCTGACCCTCACCCGTTCCCTAATCCTAACCCGTACGCTGACACTAACCCGCGCCCTCACATGTACGCTCCCCCTACAGCGTTGTCGTACCCTCACCTGGACCCTAAACCGTCCCCGTCCCCTAACCCTAACCCTAGCCCGAACCCTAACCCTAACCCTTCCCCGAAGCCTGACCCTCACCCGTCCCCTAATCCTAACCCGTACGCTGACACTAACCCGCGCCCTCACACGTACGCTCCCCCTAAAGCGTTGTCGTACCCCCACCTGGACCCTAAACCGTCCCCGTCCCCTAACCCTAAACCTAGCCCGAACCCTAACCCTAACCCTTCCCCGAAGCCTGACCCTCACCCGTCCCCTAATCCTAACCCGTACGCTGACACTAACCCGCGCCCTCACACGTACGCTCCCCCTAAAGCGTTGTCGTACCCTCACCTGGACACTAAACCGTCCCCGTCCCCTAACCCTAACCTTAGCCCGAACCCTAACCCTAACCCTTCCCCGAAGCCTGACCCTCACCCGTCCCCTAATCCTAACCCGTACGCTGACACAAACCCGCGCCCTCACACGTACGCTCCCCATACAACGTTGTCGTACCCTCACCTGGACCCTAAACCGTCCCCGTCCCCTAAACCTAACCCTAGCCCGAACCCTAACCCTAAAACTTCCCCGAAGCCTGACCCTCACCCGTCCCCTAATACTAACCCGTACGCTGACACTAACCTGCGCCCTCACACGTACGCTCCCCCTAAAGCGTTGTCGTACCCTCACCTGGACCCTAAACCATCCCCGTCCCCTAACCCTAACCCTAGCCCGAACCCTAACCCTAACCCTTCCCCGAAGCCTGACCCTCACCCGTCCCCTAATCCTAACCCGTACGCTGACACTAAGCCGCGCCCTCACACGTACGCTCCCCCTAAAGCGTTGTCGTACCCTCACCTGGACCCTAAACCGTCCCCGTCCCCTAACCCTAACCCTAGCCCGAACCCTAAGCCTAACCCTTCCCCGAAGCATGACCCTCACCCGTCCCCTAATCCTAACCCGTACGCTGACCCTAACCCGCGCCCTCACACGTACGCTCCCCCTACAACGTTGTCGTACCCTCACCTGGACCCTAAACCGTCCCCGTTTCCTAACCCTAACCCTAGCCCGAACCCTAACCCTAACCCTTCCCCGAAGCCTGACCCTCACCCGTCCCCTAATCCTAACCCGTACGCTGACACTAACCCGCGTCCTCACACGTACGCTCCCCCTAAAGCGTTGTCGTACCCTCACCTGGACCCTAAACCGTCCCCGTCCCCTAACCCTAACCCTAGCCCGAAGCCTAACCCTAACCCTTCCCCGAAGCCTGACCCTCACCCGTCCCCTAATCCTAATCCGTACGCTGACACTAACCCGCCCCCTCGCACGTACGCTCCCCCTACAACGTTGTCGTACCCTCACCTGGACCCTAAACCGTCCCCGTCCCCTAACCCTAACCCTAGCCCGAACCCTAACCCTAACCCTTCCCCGAAGCCTGACCCTCACCCGTCCCCTAATCCTAACCCGTACGCTGACACTAACCCGCGCCCTCTCACGTACGCTCCCCCTACAGCGTTGTCGTACCCTCACCTGGACCCTAAACCGTCCCCGTTTCCTAACCCTAACCCTAGCCCGAACCCTAACCCTAACCCTTCCCCGAAGCCTGACCCTCACCCGTCCCCTAATCCTAACCCGTACGCTGAAACTAACCCGCGCCCTCACACGTACGCTCCCCCTACAGCGTTGTCGTACCCTCACCTGGACCCTAAACCGTCCCCGTCCCCTAACCCTAACCCTAGCCCGAACCCTAACCCTAACCCTTCCCCGAAGCCTGACCCTCACCCGTCCCCTAATCCTAACCCGTACGCTGACACTAACCCGCGCCCTCACACGTACGCTCCCCCTAAAGCGTTGTCGTACCCTCACCTGGACCCTAAACCGTCCCCGTCCCCTAACCCTAACCCTAGCCCGAACCCTAACCCTAACCCTTCCCCGAAGCCTGACCCTCACCCGTCCCCTAATCCTAACCCGTACGCTGACACTAACCCGCGCCCTAACACGTACGCTCCCCCTAAAGCGTTGTCGTACCCTCACCTGGACCCTAAACCGTCCCCGTCCCCTAACCCTAACCCTAGCCCGAACCCTAACCCTAACCCTTCCCCGAAGCCTGACCCTCACCCGTCCCCTAATCCTAACCCGTACGCTGACACTAACCCGCGCCCTCACACGTACGCTCCCCCTAAAGCGTTGTCGTACCCTCACCTGGACCCTAAACCGTCCCCGTCCCCTACCCTAACCCTAGCCCGAACCCTAACCCTAACCCTTCCCCGAAGCCTGACCCTCACCCGTCCCCTAATCCTAACCCGTACGCTGACACTAACCCGCGCCCTCACACGTACGCTCCCCCTAAAGCGTTGTCGTACCCTCACCTGGACCCTAAACCGTCCCCGTCCCCTAACCCTAACCCTAGCCCGAACCCTAACCCTAACCCTTCCCCGAAGCCTGACCCTCACCCGTCCCCTAATCCTAACCCGTACGCTGACACTAACCCGCGCCCTCACACGTACGCTCCCCCTAAAGCGTTGTCGTACCCTCACCTGGACCCTAAACCGTCCCCGTCCCCTAACCCTAAACCTAGCCCGAACCCTAACCCTAACCCTTCCCCGAAGCCTGACCCTCACCCGTCCCCTAATCCTAACCCGTACGCTGACACTAAGCCGCGCCCTCACACGTACGCTCCCCCTAAAGCATTGTCGTACCCTCACCTGGACCCTAAACCGTCCCCGTCCCCTAACCCTAACCCTAGCCCGAACCCTAACCCTAACCCTTCCCCGAAGCCTGACCCTCACCCGTCCCCTAATCCTAACCCGTACGCTGACACTAACCCGCGCCCTCACACGTACGCTCCCCCTAAAGCGTTGTCGTACCCTCACCTGGACCCTAAACCGTCCCCGTCCCCTAACCCTAACCCTAGCCCCAACCCTAACCGTAACCCTTCCCCGAAGCCTGACCCTCACCCGTCCCCTAATCCTAACCCGTACGCTGACACTAACCCGCGCCCTCACACGTACGCTCCCCCTAAAGCGTTTTCGAACCCTCACCTGGACCCTAAACCGTCCCCGTCCCCTAACCCTAACCCTAGCCCGAACCCTAACCCTAACCCTTCCCCGAAGCCTGACCCTCAACCGTCCCCTAATCCTAACCCGTACGCTGAAACTAACCCGCGCCCTCACACGTACGCTCCCCCTACAGCGTTGTCGTACCCTCACCTGGACCCTAAACCGTCCCCGTCCCCTAACCCTAACCCTAGCCCGAACCCTAACCCTAACCCTTCCCCGAAGCCTGACCCTCACCCGTCCCCTAATCCTAACCCGTACGCTGACACTAACCCGCGCCCTCACACGTACGCTCCCCCTAAAGCGTTGTCGTACCCTCACCTGGACCCTAAACCGTCCCCGTCCCCTAACCCTAACCCTAGCCCGAACCCTAACCCTAACCCTTCCCCGAAGCCTGACCCTCACCCGTCCCCTAATCCTAACCCGTACGCTGACACTAACCCGCGCCCTAACACGTACGCTCCCCCTAAAGCGTTGTCGTACCCTCACCTGGACCCTAAACCGTCCCCGTCCCCTAACCCTAACCCTAGCCCGAACCCTAACCCTAACCCTTCCCCGAAGCCTGACCCTCACCCGTCCCCTAATCCTAACCCGTACGCTGACACTAACCCGCGCCCTCACACGTACGCTCCCCCTAAAGCGTTGTCGTACCCTCACCTGGACCCTAAACCGTCCCCGTCCCCTACCCTAACCCTAGCCCGAACCCTAACCCTAACCCTTCCCCGAAGCCTGACCCTCACCCGTCCCCTAATCCTAACCCGTACGCTGACACTAACCCGCGCCCTCACACGTACGCTCCCCCTAAAGCGTTGTCGTACCCTCACCTGGACCCTAAACCGTCCCCGTCCCCTAACCCTAACCCTAGCCCGAACCCTAACCCTAACCCTTCCCCGAAGCCTGACCCTCACCCGTCCTCTAATCCTAACCCGTACGCTGACACTAACCCGCGCCCTCACACGTACGCTCCCCCTAAAGCGTTGTCGTACCCTCACCTGGACCCTAAACCGTCCCCGTCCCCTAACCCTAAACCTAGCCCGAACCCTAACCCTAACCCTTCCCCGAAGCCTGACCCTCACCCGTCCCCTAATCCTAACCCGTACGCTGACACTAAGCCGCGCCCTCACACATACGCTCCCCCTAAAGCATTGTCGTACCCTCACCTGGACCCTAAACCGTCCCCGTCCCCTAACCCTAACCCTAGCCCGAACCCTAACCCTAACCCTTCCCCGAAGCCTGACCCTCACCCGTCCCCTAATCCTAACCCGTACGCTGACACTAACCCGCGCCCTCACACGTAAGCTCCCCCTAAAGCGTTGTCGTACCCTCACCTGGACCCTAAACCGTCCCCGTCCCCTAACCCTAACCCTAGCCCCAACCCTAACCGTAACCCTTCCCCGAAGCCTGACCCTCACCCGTCCCCTAATCCTAACCCGTACGCTGACACTAACCCACGCCCTCACACGTACGCTCCCCCTAAAGGGTTTTCGAACCCTCACCTGGACCCTAAACCGTCCCCGTCCCCTAACCCTAACCCTAGCCCGAACCCTAACCCTAACCCTTCCCCGAAGCCTGACCCTCAACCGTCCCCTAATCCTAACCCGTACGCTGACACTAACCCGCGCCCTCACACGTACGCTCCCCCTACAACGTTGTCGTACCCTCAACTGGACCCTAAACCGTCCCCATCCCCTAACCCTAACCCTAGCCAGAACCCTAACCCTAACACTTCCCCGAAGCCTGACCCTCACCCGTCCCCTAATCCTAACCCGTACGCTGACACTAACCCGCGCCCTCACACATACGCTCCCCCTAAAGCGTTGTCGTACCCTCACCTGGACCCTAAACCGTCCCCGTCCCCTAACCCTAACCCTAGCCCGAACCCTAACCCTAACCCTTTCCAGAAGCCTGACCCTCACCCGTCCCCTAATCCTAACCCGTACGCTGACACTAACCCGCGCCCTCACACGTACGCTCCCCCTAAAGCGTTGTCGTACCCTCACCTGGACCCTAAACCGTCCCCGTCCCCTAACCCTAACCCTAGCCCGAACCCTAACCCTAACCCTTCCCCGAAGCCTGACCCTCACCCGTCCCCTAATCCTAATCCGTACGCTGACACTAATCCGCGCCCTCACACGTACGCTCCCCATGAAGCGTTGTCGTACCCTCACCTGGACCCTAAACCGTCCCCGTCCCCTAACCCTAACCCTAGCCCGAACCCTAACCCTAACCCTTCCCCGAAGCCTGACCCTCCACCGTCCCCTAATCCTAACCCGTACGCTGACACTAACCCGCGCCCTCACACTTTCGCTCCCCCTACAAAGTTATCGTACCCTCACCTGGACCCTAAACCTTCCCCGTCCCCTAACCCTAACCCTAGCCCGAACCCTAACCCTAACCCTTCCCCGAAGCCTGACCCTCACCCGTCCCCTAATCCTAACCCGTACGCTGACACTAACCCGCGCCCTCACACGTACGCTCCCCCTAAAGCGTTGTCGTACCCTCACCTGGACCCTAAACCTTCCCCGTCCCCTAACCCTAACCTTAGCCCGAACCCTAACCCTAACCCTTCCCCGAAGCCTGACCCTCACCCGTCCCCTAATCCTAACCCGTACGCTGACCCTAACCCGCGCCCTCACACGTACGCTCCCCCTAAAGCGTTGTCGTACCCTCACCTGGAACCTAAACCGTCCCCGTCCCCTACCCTAACCCTAGCCCGAACCCTAACCCTAACCCTTCCCCGAAGCCTGACCCTCACCCGTCCCCTAATCCTAACCCGTACGCTGACACTAACCCGCGCCCTCACACGTACGCTCCCCCTAAAGCGTTGTCGTACCCTCACCTGGACCCTAAACCGTCCCCGTCCCCTAACCCTAACCCTAGCCCGAACCCTAACCCTAACCCTTCCCCGAAGCCTGACCCTCACCCGTCCCCTAATCCTAACCCGTACGCTGACACTAACCCACGCCCTCACACGTACGCTCCCCGTAAAGCGTTGTCGTACCCTCACCTGGACCCTAAACCGTCCCCGTCCCCTAACCCTAACCGTAGCCCGAACCCTAACCCTAACCCTTCCCCGAAGCCTGACCCTCACCCGTCCCCTAATCCTAACCCGTACGCTGACACTAAGCCGCGCCCTCACACGTACGCTCCCCCTAAAGCGTTGTCGTACCCTCACCTGGACCCTAAACCGTCCCCGTACCCTAACCCTAACCCTAGCCCGAACCCTAACCCTAACCCTTCCCCGAAGCCTGACCCTCACCCGTCCCCTAATCCTAACCCGTACGCTGACACTAACCCGCGCCCTCACACGTACGCTCCCCCTAAAGCGTTGTCGTACCCTCACCTGGACCCTAAACCGTCCCCGTCCCCTAACCCTAACCCTAGCCCCAACCCTAACCGTAACCCTTCCCCGAAGCCTGACCCTCACCCGTCCCCTAATCCTAACCCGTACGCTGACACTAACCCGCGCCCTCACACGTACGCTCCCCCTAAAGCGTTTTCGTACCCTCACCTGGACCCTAAACCGTCCCCGTCCCCTAACCCTAACCCTAGCCCGAACCCTAACCCTAACCCTTCCCCGAAGCCTGACCCTCCACCGTCCCCTAATCCTAACCCGTACGCTGACACTAACCCGCGCCCTCACACGTACGCTCCCCCTACAACGTTGTCGTACCCTCAACTGGACCCTAAACCGTCCCCATCCCCTAACCCTAACCCTAGCCCGAACCCTAACCCTAACACTTCCCCGAAGCCTGACCCTCACCCGTCCCCTAATCCTAACCCGTACGCTGACACTAACCCGCGCCCTCACACGTACGCTTCCCCTAAAACATTGTCGTACCCTCACCTGGACCCTAATCCGTCCCCGTCCCCTAACCCTAAACCTAGCCCGAACCCTAACCCTAACCCTTCCCCGAAGCCTGACCCTCACCCGTCCCCTAATCCTAACCCGTACGCTGACACTAACCCGCGCCCTCACACGTACGCTCCCCCTAAAGCGTTGTCGTACCCTCACCTGGACCCTAAACCGTCCCCGTCCCCTAACCCTAACCCTAGCCCGAACCCTAACCCTAACCCTTCCCCGAAGCCTGACCCTCACCCGTCCCCTAATCCTAACCCGTACGCTGACACTAACCTGCGCCCTCACACGTACGCTCCCCCTAAAGTGTTGTCGTACCCTCACCTGGACCCTAAACCGTCCCCGTCCCCTAACCCTAACCCTAGCCCGAACCCTAACCCTAACACTTCCCCGAAGCCTGACCCTCACCTGTCCCCTAATCCTAACCCGTACGCTGACACTAAGCCGCGCCCTCACACGTACGCTCCCCCTAAACCGTTGTCGTACCCTCACCTGGACCCTAAACCTTCCCCGTCCCCTAACCCTAACCCTAGCCCGAACCCTAACCCTAACCCTTCCCTGAAGCCTGACCCTCACCCGTCCCCTAACCCTAACCCGTACGCTGACACTAACCCGCGCCCTCACACTTTCGCTCCCCCTACAAAGTTATCGTACCCTCACCTGGACCCTAAACCTTCCCCGTCCCCTAACCCTAACCCTAGCCCGAACCCTAACCCTAACCCTTCCCCGAAGCCTGACCCTCACCCGTCCCCTAATCCTAACCCGTACGCTGACACTAACCCGCGCCCTCACACGTACGCTCCCCCTAAAGCGTTGTCGTACGCTCACCTGGACCCTAAACCTTCCCCGTCCCCTAACCCTAACCTTAGCCCGAACCCTAACCCTAACACTTCCCCGAAGCCTGACCCTCACCCGTCCCCTAATCCTAACCCGTACGCTGACCCTAACCCGCGCCCTCACACGTACGCTCCCCCTAAAGCGTTGTCGTACCCTCACCTGGACCCTAAACCGTCCCCGTCCCCTAACCCTAACCCTAGCCCGAACCCTAACCCTAACCCTTCCCCGAAGCTTGACACTCACACGTCCACTAATCCTAACCCGTACGCTGATACTAACCCGCGCCGTCACACGTACGCTCCCCCTAAAGCGTTGTCATACCCTCACCTGGACCCTAAACCGTCCCCGTTTCCTAACCCTAACCCTAGCCCGAACCCTAACCCTAACCCTTCCCCGAAGCCTGACCCTCACCCGTCCCCTAATCCTAACCCGTACGCTGACACTAACGCGCGCCCTCACATGTACGCTCCCCCTACAGCGTTGTCGTACCCTCACCTGGACCCTAAACCGTCCCCGTCCCCTAACCCTAACCCTAGCCCGAACCCTAACCCTAACCCTTCCCCGAAGCCTGACCCTCACCCGTCCCCTAATCCTAACCCGTACGCTGACACTAAGCCGCGCCCTCACACGTACGCTCCCCCTAAAGCGTTGTCGTACCCTCACCTGGACCCTAAACCGTCCCCGTCCCCTAACCCTAACCGTAGCCCGAACCCTAACCCTAACCCTTCCCCGAAGCCTGACCCTCACCCGTCCCCTAATCCTAACCCGTACGCTGACACTAACCCGCGCCCTCACACGTACGCTCCCCCTAAAGCGTTGTCGTACCCTCACCTGGACCCTAAACCGTCCCCGTCCCCTAACCCTAACCCTAGCCCCAACCCTAACCGTAACCGTTCCCCGAAGCCTGACCCTCACCCGTACCCTAATCCTAACCCGTACGCTGACACTAACCCGCGCCCTCACACGTACGCTCCCCCTAAAGCGTTTTCGTACCCTCACCTGGACCCTAAACCGTCCCCGTCCCCTAACCCTAACCCTAGCCCGAACCCTAACCCTAACCCTTCCCCGAAGCCTGACCCTCAACCTTCCCCTAATCCTAACCCGTACGCTGACACTAACCCGCGCCCTCACACGTACGCTCCCCCTACAACGTTGTCGTACCCTCAACTGGACCCTAAACCGTCCCCATCCCCTAACCCTAACCCTAGCCCGAACCCTAACCCTAACACTTCCCCGAAGCCTGACCCTCACCCGTCCCCTAATCCTAACCCGTACGCTGACACTAACCCGCGCCCTCACACGTACGCTTCCCCTAAAGCATTGTCGTACCCTCACCTGGACCCTAAACCGTCCCCGTCCCCTAACCCTAACCCTAGCCCGAACCCTAACCCTAACCCTTCCCCGAAGCCTGACCCTCACCCGTCCCCTAATCCCAACCCGTACGCTGACACTAACCCGCGCCCTCACACGTACGCTCCCCCTAAAGCGTTGTCGTACCCTCACCTGGACCCTAAACCGTCCCCGTCCCCTAACCCTAACCCTAGCCCGAACCCTAACCCTAACCCTTCCCCGAAGCCTGACCCTCACCCGTCCCCTAATCCTAACCCGTACGCTGACACTAACCCGCGCCCTCACACGTACGCTCCCCCTAAAGCGTTGTCGTACCCTCACCTGGACCCTAAACCGTCCCCGTCCCCTAACCCTAACCCTAGCCCGAACCCTAGCCCTAACCCTTCCCCGAAGCCTGACCCTCACCCGTCGCCTAATCCTAACCCGTACGCTGACCCTAACCCGCGCCCTCACACGTACGCTCCCCCTAAAGTGTTGTCGTCCCCTCACCTGGACCCTAAACCGTCCCCGTCCCCTAACCCTAACCCTAGCCCGAACCCTAACCCTAACCCTTCCCCGAAGCCTGACCCTCACCCGTCCCCTAATCCTAACCCGTACGCTGACACTAACCCGCACCCTCACACGTACGCTCCCCCTAAACCGTTGTCGTACCCTCACCTGGACCCTAAACCTTCCCTGTCCCCTAACCCTAACCCTAGCCCGAACCCTAACCCTAACCCTTCCCTGAAGCCTGACCCTCACCCGTCCCCTAACCCTAACCCGTACGCTGACACTAACCCGCGCCCTCAAACTTTCGCTCCCCCTACAAAGTTATCGTACCCTCACCTGGACCCTAAACCTTCCCCGTCCCCTAACCCTAACCCTAGCCCGAACCCTAACCCTAACCCTTCCCCGAAGCCTGACCCTCACCCGTCCCCTAATCCTAACCCGTACGCTGACACTAACCCGCGCCCTCACACGTACGCTCCCCCTAAAGCGTTGTCGTACCCTCACCTGGACCCTAAACCTTCCCCGTCCCCTAACCCTAACCTTAGCCCGAACCCTAACCCTAACCCTTCCCCGAAGCCTGACCCTCACCCGTCCCCTAATCCTAACCCGTACGCTGACCCTAACCCGCGCCCTCACACGTACGCTCCCCCTAAAGCGTTGTCGTACCCTCACCTGGACCCTAAACCGTCCCCGTCCCCTACCCTAACCCTAGCCCGAACCCTAACCCTAACCCTTCCCCGAAGCCTGACCCTCACCCGTCCCCTAATCCTAACCCGTACGCTGACACTAACCCGCGCCCTCACACGTACGCTCCCCCTAAAGCGTTGTCGTACCCTCACCTGGACCCTAAACCGTCCCCGTCCCCTAACCCTAACCCTAGCCCGAACCCTAACCCTAACCCTTCCCCGAAGCCTGACCCTCACCCGTCCCCTAATCCTAACCCGTACGCTGACACTAACCCGTGCCCTCACACGTACGCTCCCCCTAAAGCGTTGTCGTACCCTCACCTGGACCCTAAACCGTCCCCGTCCCCTAACCCTAACCCTAGCCCGAACCCTAACCCTAACCCTTCCCCGAAGCCTGACCCTCACCCGTCCCCTAATCCTAACCCGTACGCTGACACTAAGCCGCGCCCTCACACGTACGCTACCCCTAAAGCGTTGTCGTACCCTCACCTGGACCCTAAACCGTCCCCGTCCCCTAACCCTAACCCTAGCCCGAACCCTAACCCTAACCCTTCCCCGAAGCCTGACCCTCACCCGTCCCCTAATCCTAACCCGTACGCTGACACTAACCCGCGCCCTCACACGTACGCTCCCCCTAAAGCGTTGTCGTACCCTCACCTGGACCCTAAACCGTCCCCGTACCCTAACCCTAACCCTAGCCCGAACCCTAACCCTAACCCTTCCCCGAAGCCTGACCCTCACCCGTCC
Organism: Globicephala melas; assembly: GCF_963455315.2. Lineage (NCBI taxonomy): Eukaryota > Metazoa > Chordata > Mammalia > Artiodactyla > Delphinidae > Globicephala > Globicephala melas. The sequence goes on along the minus strand of NW_027207564.1, from coordinate 189,177 downwards.
CCTAATCCTAACCCGTACGCTGACACTAACCCGCGCCCTCACACGTACGCTCCCCCTAAAGCGTTGTCGTACCCTCACCTGGACCCTAAACCGTCCCCGTCCCCTAACCCTAACCCTAGCCCCAACCCTAACCGTAACCCTTCCCCGAAGCCTGACCCTCACCCGTCCCCTAATCCTAACCCGTACGCTGACACTAACCCGCGCCCTCACACGTACGCTCCCCCTAAAGCGTTTTCGTACCCTCACCTGGACCCTAAACCGTCCCCGTCCCCTAACCCTAACCCTAGCCCGAACCCTAACCCTAACCCTTCCCCGAAGCCTGACCCTCAACCGTCCCCTAATCCTAACCCGTACGCTGACACTAACCCGCGCCCTCACACGTACGCTCCCCCTACAACGTTGTCGTACCCTCAACTGGACCCTAAACCGTCCCCGTCCCCTAACCCTAACCCTAGCCCGAACCCTAACCCTAACACTTCCCCGAAGCCTGACCCTCACCCGTCCCCTAATCCTAACCCGAACACTGACACTAACCCGCGCCCTCACACGTACGCTTCCCCTAAAGCATTGTCGTACCCTCACCTGGACCCTAAACCGTCCCCGTCCCCTAACCCTAACCCTAGCCCGAACCCTAACCCTAACACTTCCCCGAAGCCTGACCCTCACCCGTCCCCTAATCCTAACCCGTACGCTGACACTAACCCGCGCCCTCACACGTACGCTCCCCCTAAAGCGTTGTCGTACCCTCACCTGGACCCTAAACCGTCCCCGTCCCCTAACCCTAACCCTAGCCCGAACCCTAACCCTAACCCTTCCCCGAAGCCTGACCCTCACCCGTCGCCTAATCCTAACCCGTACGCTGACACTAACCCGCGCCCTCACACGTACGCTCCCCCTAAAGTGTTGTCGTACCCTCACCTGGACCCTAAACCGTCCCCGTCCCCTAACCCTAACCCTAGCCCGAACCCTAACCCTAAACCTTCCCCGAAGCCTGACCCTCACACGTCCCCTAATCCTAACCCGTACGCTGACACTAAGCCGCGCCCTCACACGTACGCTCCCCCTAAACCGTTGTCGTACCCTCACCTGGACCCTAAACATTCCCCGTCCCCTAACCCTAACCCTAGCCCGAACCCTAACCCTAACCCTTCCCTGAAGCCTGACCCTCACCCGTCCCCTAACCCTAACCCGTACGCTGACACTAACCCGCGCCCTCACACTTTCGCACCCCCTACAAAGTTATCGTACCCTCACCTGGACCCTAAACCTTCCCCGTCCCCTAACCCTAACCCTAGCCCGAACCCTAACCCTAACCCTTCCCCGAAGCCTGACCCTCACCCGTCCCCTAATCCTAACCCGTACGCTGACACTAACCTGCGCCCTCACACGTACGCTCCCCCTAAAGCGTTGTCGTACCCTCACCTGGACCCTAAACCTTCCCCGTCCCCTAACCCTAACCTTAGCCCGAACCCTAACCCTAACACTTCCCCGAAGCCTGACCCTCACCCGTCCCCTAATCCTAACCCGTACGCTGACCCTAACCCGCGCCCTCACACGTACGCTCCCCCTAAAGCGTTGTCGTACCCTCACCTGGACCCTAAACCGTCCCCGTCCCCTAACCCTAACCCTAGCCCGAACCCTAACCCTAACCCTTCCCCGAAGCTTGACACTCACACGTCCACTAATCCTAAGCCGTACGCTGATACTAACCCGCGCCGTCACACGTACGCTCCCCCTAAAGCGTTGTCATACCCTCACCTGGACCCTAAACCGTCCCCGTTTCCTAACCCTAACCCTAGCCCGTACCCTAACCCTAACCCTTCCCCGAAGCCTGACCCTCACCCGTTCCCTAATCCTAACCCGTACGCTGACACTAACCCGCGCCCTCACATGTACGCTCCCCCTACAGCGTTGTCGTACCCTCACCTGGACCCTAAACCGTCCCCGTCCCCTAACCCTAACCCTAGCCCGAACCCTAACCCTAACCCTTCCCCGAAGCCTGACCCTCACCCGTCCCCTAATCCTAACCCGTACGCTGACACTAACCCGCGCCCTCACACGTACGCTCCCCCTAAAGCGTTGTCGTACCCCCACCTGGACCCTAAACCGTCCCCGTCCCCTAACCCTAAACCTAGCCCGAACCCTAACCCTAACCCTTCCCCGAAGCCTGACCCTCACCCGTCCCCTAATCCTAACCCGTACGCTGACACTAACCCGCGCCCTCACACGTACGCTCCCCCTAAAGCGTTGTCGTACCCTCACCTGGACACTAAACCGTCCCCGTCCCCTAACCCTAACCTTAGCCCGAACCCTAACCCTAACCCTTCCCCGAAGCCTGACCCTCACCCGTCCCCTAATCCTAACCCGTACGCTGACACAAACCCGCGCCCTCACACGTACGCTCCCCATACAACGTTGTCGTACCCTCACCTGGACCCTAAACCGTCCCCGTCCCCTAAACCTAACCCTAGCCCGAACCCTAACCCTAAAACTTCCCCGAAGCCTGACCCTCACCCGTCCCCTAATACTAACCCGTACGCTGACACTAACCTGCGCCCTCACACGTACGCTCCCCCTAAAGCGTTGTCGTACCCTCACCTGGACCCTAAACCATCCCCGTCCCCTAACCCTAACCCTAGCCCGAACCCTAACCCTAACCCTTCCCCGAAGCCTGACCCTCACCCGTCCCCTAATCCTAACCCGTACGCTGACACTAAGCCGCGCCCTCACACGTACGCTCCCCCTAAAGCGTTGTCGTACCCTCACCTGGACCCTAAACCGTCCCCGTCCCCTAACCCTAACCCTAGCCCGAACCCTAAGCCTAACCCTTCCCCGAAGCATGACCCTCACCCGTCCCCTAATCCTAACCCGTACGCTGACCCTAACCCGCGCCCTCACACGTACGCTCCCCCTACAACGTTGTCGTACCCTCACCTGGACCCTAAACCGTCCCCGTTTCCTAACCCTAACCCTAGCCCGAACCCTAACCCTAACCCTTCCCCGAAGCCTGACCCTCACCCGTCCCCTAATCCTAACCCGTACGCTGACACTAACCCGCGTCCTCACACGTACGCTCCCCCTAAAGCGTTGTCGTACCCTCACCTGGACCCTAAACCGTCCCCGTCCCCTAACCCTAACCCTAGCCCGAAGCCTAACCCTAACCCTTCCCCGAAGCCTGACCCTCACCCGTCCCCTAATCCTAATCCGTACGCTGACACTAACCCGCCCCCTCGCACGTACGCTCCCCCTACAACGTTGTCGTACCCTCACCTGGACCCTAAACCGTCCCCGTCCCCTAACCCTAACCCTAGCCCGAACCCTAACCCTAACCCTTCCCCGAAGCCTGACCCTCACCCGTCCCCTAATCCTAACCCGTACGCTGACACTAACCCGCGCCCTCTCACGTACGCTCCCCCTACAGCGTTGTCGTACCCTCACCTGGACCCTAAACCGTCCCCGTTTCCTAACCCTAACCCTAGCCCGAACCCTAACCCTAACCCTTCCCCGAAGCCTGACCCTCACCCGTCCCCTAATCCTAACCCGTACGCTGAAACTAACCCGCGCCCTCACACGTACGCTCCCCCTACAGCGTTGTCGTACCCTCACCTGGACCCTAAACCGTCCCCGTCCCCTAACCCTAACCCTAGCCCGAACCCTAACCCTAACCCTTCCCCGAAGCCTGACCCTCACCCGTCCCCTAATCCTAACCCGTACGCTGACACTAACCCGCGCCCTCACACGTACGCTCCCCCTAAAGCGTTGTCGTACCCTCACCTGGACCCTAAACCGTCCCCGTCCCCTAACCCTAACCCTAGCCCGAACCCTAACCCTAACCCTTCCCCGAAGCCTGACCCTCACCCGTCCCCTAATCCTAACCCGTACGCTGACACTAACCCGCGCCCTAACACGTACGCTCCCCCTAAAGCGTTGTCGTACCCTCACCTGGACCCTAAACCGTCCCCGTCCCCTAACCCTAACCCTAGCCCGAACCCTAACCCTAACCCTTCCCCGAAGCCTGACCCTCACCCGTCCCCTAATCCTAACCCGTACGCTGACACTAACCCGCGCCCTCACACGTACGCTCCCCCTAAAGCGTTGTCGTACCCTCACCTGGACCCTAAACCGTCCCCGTCCCCTACCCTAACCCTAGCCCGAACCCTAACCCTAACCCTTCCCCGAAGCCTGACCCTCACCCGTCCCCTAATCCTAACCCGTACGCTGACACTAACCCGCGCCCTCACACGTACGCTCCCCCTAAAGCGTTGTCGTACCCTCACCTGGACCCTAAACCGTCCCCGTCCCCTAACCCTAACCCTAGCCCGAACCCTAACCCTAACCCTTCCCCGAAGCCTGACCCTCACCCGTCCCCTAATCCTAACCCGTACGCTGACACTAACCCGCGCCCTCACACGTACGCTCCCCCTAAAGCGTTGTCGTACCCTCACCTGGACCCTAAACCGTCCCCGTCCCCTAACCCTAAACCTAGCCCGAACCCTAACCCTAACCCTTCCCCGAAGCCTGACCCTCACCCGTCCCCTAATCCTAACCCGTACGCTGACACTAAGCCGCGCCCTCACACGTACGCTCCCCCTAAAGCATTGTCGTACCCTCACCTGGACCCTAAACCGTCCCCGTCCCCTAACCCTAACCCTAGCCCGAACCCTAACCCTAACCCTTCCCCGAAGCCTGACCCTCACCCGTCCCCTAATCCTAACCCGTACGCTGACACTAACCCGCGCCCTCACACGTACGCTCCCCCTAAAGCGTTGTCGTACCCTCACCTGGACCCTAAACCGTCCCCGTCCCCTAACCCTAACCCTAGCCCCAACCCTAACCGTAACCCTTCCCCGAAGCCTGACCCTCACCCGTCCCCTAATCCTAACCCGTACGCTGACACTAACCCGCGCCCTCACACGTACGCTCCCCCTAAAGCGTTTTCGAACCCTCACCTGGACCCTAAACCGTCCCCGTCCCCTAACCCTAACCCTAGCCCGAACCCTAACCCTAACCCTTCCCCGAAGCCTGACCCTCAACCGTCCCCTAATCCTAACCCGTACGCTGAAACTAACCCGCGCCCTCACACGTACGCTCCCCCTACAGCGTTGTCGTACCCTCACCTGGACCCTAAACCGTCCCCGTCCCCTAACCCTAACCCTAGCCCGAACCCTAACCCTAACCCTTCCCCGAAGCCTGACCCTCACCCGTCCCCTAATCCTAACCCGTACGCTGACACTAACCCGCGCCCTCACACGTACGCTCCCCCTAAAGCGTTGTCGTACCCTCACCTGGACCCTAAACCGTCCCCGTCCCCTAACCCTAACCCTAGCCCGAACCCTAACCCTAACCCTTCCCCGAAGCCTGACCCTCACCCGTCCCCTAATCCTAACCCGTACGCTGACACTAACCCGCGCCCTAACACGTACGCTCCCCCTAAAGCGTTGTCGTACCCTCACCTGGACCCTAAACCGTCCCCGTCCCCTAACCCTAACCCTAGCCCGAACCCTAACCCTAACCCTTCCCCGAAGCCTGACCCTCACCCGTCCCCTAATCCTAACCCGTACGCTGACACTAACCCGCGCCCTCACACGTACGCTCCCCCTAAAGCGTTGTCGTACCCTCACCTGGACCCTAAACCGTCCCCGTCCCCTACCCTAACCCTAGCCCGAACCCTAACCCTAACCCTTCCCCGAAGCCTGACCCTCACCCGTCCCCTAATCCTAACCCGTACGCTGACACTAACCCGCGCCCTCACACGTACGCTCCCCCTAAAGCGTTGTCGTACCCTCACCTGGACCCTAAACCGTCCCCGTCCCCTAACCCTAACCCTAGCCCGAACCCTAACCCTAACCCTTCCCCGAAGCCTGACCCTCACCCGTCCTCTAATCCTAACCCGTACGCTGACACTAACCCGCGCCCTCACACGTACGCTCCCCCTAAAGCGTTGTCGTACCCTCACCTGGACCCTAAACCGTCCCCGTCCCCTAACCCTAAACCTAGCCCGAACCCTAACCCTAACCCTTCCCCGAAGCCTGACCCTCACCCGTCCCCTAATCCTAACCCGTACGCTGACACTAAGCCGCGCCCTCACACATACGCTCCCCCTAAAGCATTGTCGTACCCTCACCTGGACCCTAAACCGTCCCCGTCCCCTAACCCTAACCCTAGCCCGAACCCTAACCCTAACCCTTCCCCGAAGCCTGACCCTCACCCGTCCCCTAATCCTAACCCGTACGCTGACACTAACCCGCGCCCTCACACGTAAGCTCCCCCTAAAGCGTTGTCGTACCCTCACCTGGACCCTAAACCGTCCCCGTCCCCTAACCCTAACCCTAGCCCCAACCCTAACCGTAACCCTTCCCCGAAGCCTGACCCTCACCCGTCCCCTAATCCTAACCCGTACGCTGACACTAACCCACGCCCTCACACGTACGCTCCCCCTAAAGGGTTTTCGAACCCTCACCTGGACCCTAAACCGTCCCCGTCCCCTAACCCTAACCCTAGCCCGAACCCTAACCCTAACCCTTCCCCGAAGCCTGACCCTCAACCGTCCCCTAATCCTAACCCGTACGCTGACACTAACCCGCGCCCTCACACGTACGCTCCCCCTACAACGTTGTCGTACCCTCAACTGGACCCTAAACCGTCCCCATCCCCTAACCCTAACCCTAGCCAGAACCCTAACCCTAACACTTCCCCGAAGCCTGACCCTCACCCGTCCCCTAATCCTAACCCGTACGCTGACACTAACCCGCGCCCTCACACATACGCTCCCCCTAAAGCGTTGTCGTACCCTCACCTGGACCCTAAACCGTCCCCGTCCCCTAACCCTAACCCTAGCCCGAACCCTAACCCTAACCCTTTCCAGAAGCCTGACCCTCACCCGTCCCCTAATCCTAACCCGTACGCTGACACTAACCCGCGCCCTCACACGTACGCTCCCCCTAAAGCGTTGTCGTACCCTCACCTGGACCCTAAACCGTCCCCGTCCCCTAACCCTAACCCTAGCCCGAACCCTAACCCTAACCCTTCCCCGAAGCCTGACCCTCACCCGTCCCCTAATCCTAATCCGTACGCTGACACTAATCCGCGCCCTCACACGTACGCTCCCCATGAAGCGTTGTCGTACCCTCACCTGGACCCTAAACCGTCCCCGTCCCCTAACCCTAACCCTAGCCCGAACCCTAACCCTAACCCTTCCCCGAAGCCTGACCCTCACCCGTCCCCTAATCCTAACCCGTACGCTGACACTAAGCCACGCCCTCACACGTACGCTCCCCCTAAAGCGTTGTCGTACCCTCACCTGGACCCTAAACCGTCCCCATCCCCTAACCCTAACCGTAGCCCGAACCCTAACCCTAACCCTTCCCCGAAGCCTGACCCTCAGCCATCCCCTAATCCTAACCCGTACGCTGACACTAACCCGCGCCCTCACACGTACGCTCCCCCTAAAGCGTTGTCGTACCCTCACCTGGACCCTAAACCGTCCCCTTCCCCTAACCCTAACCCTAGCCCGAACCCTAACCCTAACCCTTCCCCGAAGCCTGACCCTCACCCGTCCCCTAATCCTAACCCGTACGCTGACACTAACCCGCGCCCTCACACGTACGCTCCCCCTAAAGCGTTGTCGTACCCTCACCTGGACCCTAAACCGTCCCCGTCCCCTAACACTAACCCTAGCCCGAACCCTAACCCTAACCCTTCCCCGAAGCCTGACCCTCACCCGTCCCCTAATCCTAACCCGTACGCTGACACTAACCCGCGCCCTCACACGTACGCTCCCCCTAAAGCGTTGTCGTACCCTCACCTGGACCCTAAACCGTCCCCGTCCCCTAACACTAACCCTAGCCCGAACCCTAACCCTAACCCTTCCCCGAAGCCTGACCCTCACCCGTCCCCTAATCCTAACCCGTACGCTGACACTAACCCGTGCCCTCACACGTACGCTCCCCCTAAAGCGTTGTCGTACCCTCACCTGGACCCTAAACCGTCTCCGTCCCCTAAAACTAACCCTAGCCCGAACCCTAACCCTAACCCTTCCCCGAAGCCTGACACTCACCCGTCCCCTAATCCTAACCCGTACGCTGACACTAACCCGCGCCCTCACACGTACGCTCCCCCTAAAGTGTTGTCGTACCCTCACCTGGACCCTAAACCTTCCCCGTCTCCTAACCCTAACCCTAGCCCGAACCCTAACCCTAAACCTTCCCCGGAGCCTGACCCTCACCCGTCGCCTAATCCTAACCCGTACGCTGACACTAACCCGCGCCCTCACACGTACGCTCCCCCTAAAGCGTTGTCGTACCCTCACCTGGACCCTCAACCGTCCCCGTCCCCTAACCCTAACCCTAGCCCGAACCCTAACACTAAACCTTCCCCGAAGCCTGACCCTCACCCGTCCCCTAATCCTAACCCGTACGCTGACACTAACCCGCGCCCTCACACGTACGCTCCCCCTAAAGCGTTGTCGTACCCTCACCTGGACCCTCAACCGTCCCCGTCCCCTAACCCTAACCGTTGCCCGAACCCTAACCCTAACCCTTCCCCGAAGCCTGACCCTCACCCGTCCCCTAATCCTAACCCGTACGCTGACACTAACCCGCGCCCTCACACGTACGCTCCCCCTAAAGCGTTGTCGTACCCTCACCTGGACCCTAAACCGTCCCCGTCCCCTAACCCTAACCCTAGCCCGAACCCTAACCCTAACCCTTCCCCGAAGCCTGACCCTCACCCGTCCCCTAATCCTAACCCGTACGCTGACACTAACCCGCGCCCTCACACGTACGCTCCCCCTAAAGCGTTGTCGTACCCTCACCTGGACCCTACACCGTCCCCGTCCCCTAACCCTAACCCTAGCCCGAACTCTAACCCTAACCCTTCCCCGAAGCCAGACCCTCACCCGTCCCCTAATCCTAACCCGTACGCTGACACTAACCCGCGCCCTCACACGTACGCTCCCCCTAAAGCGTTGTCGTACCCTCACCTGGACCCTAAACCGTCCCCGTCCCCTAACCCTAACCCTAGCCCGAACCCTAACCCTAACACTTCCCCGAAGCCTGACCCTCACCCGTCCCCTAATCCTAACCCGTACGCTGACACTAACCCGCGCCCTCACACGTACGCTCCCCCTAAAGCGTTGTCGTACCCTCATCTGGACCCTAAACCGTCCCCGTCCCCTAACCCTAACCCTAGCCCGAACCCTAACCCTTCCCCGAAGCCTGACCCTCACCCGTCCCCTAATCCTAACCCGTACGCTGACACTAACCCTCGCCCTCACACGTACGCTCCCCCTAAAGCGTTGTCGTACCCTCACCTGGACCCTAAACCGTCCCCATCCACTAACCCTAACCCTAGCCCGAACCCTAACCCTAACCCTTCCCCGAAGCCTGACCCTCACCCGTCGCCTAATCCTAACCCGTACGCTGACACTAACCCGCGCCCTCACACGTACGCTCCCCCTAAAGCGTTGTCGTACCCTCACCTGGACCCTCAACCGTCCCCGTCCCCTAACCCTAACCCTAGCCCGAACCCTAACCCTAACCCTTCCCCGAAGCCTGACCCTCACCCGTCCCCTAATCCTAACCTGTACGCTTACACTAACCCGCGCCCTCACACGTACGCTCCCCCTAAAGCGTTTTCGTACCCTCACCTAGACCCTCAACCGTCTCCGTCCCCTAACCCTAACCCTAGCCCGAACCCTAACCCTAACCCTTCCCCGAAGCCTGACCCTCACCCGTCCCCTAATCCTAACCCGTACGCTGACACTAACCCGCGCCCTCACACGTACGCTCCCCCTAAAGCGTTGTCGTACCCTCACCTGGACCCTAAACCGTCCCCGTCCCCTAACCCTAACCCTAGCCCGAACCCTAACCCTAACCCTTCCCCGAAGCCTGACCCTCACCCGTCCCCTAATCCTAACCCGTACGCTGACACTAACCCACGCCTTCACACGTACGCTCCCCCTAAAGCGTTGTCGTACCCTCACCTGGACCCTAAACCGTCCCCGTCCCCTAACCCTAACCCTAGCCCGAACCCTAACCCTAACCCTTCCCCGGAGCCTGATCCTCACCCGTCGCCTAATCCTAACCCGTACGCTGACACTAACCCGCGCCCTCACACGTACGCTCCCCCTAAAGCGTTGTCGTACCCTCACCTGGACCCTCAACCGTCCCCGTCCCCTAACCCTAACCCTAGCCCGAACCCTAACGCTAACCCTTCCCCGAAGCCTGACCCTCACCCGTCCCCTAATCCTAACCCGTACGCTGACACTAACCCACGCCCTCACACGTACGCTCCCCCTAAAGCGTTGTCGTACCCTCACCTGGACCCTCAACCGTCTCCGTCCCCTAACCCTAACCCTAGCCCGAACCCTAACCCTAAACCTTCCCCGAAGCCTGACCCTCACCCGTCCCCTAATCCTAACCCGTACGCTGACACTAACCAGCGCCCTCACACGTACGCTCCCCCTAAAGCGTTGTCGTACCCTCACCTGGACCCTAAACCGTCCCCGTCCCCTAACCCTAACCCTAGCCCGAACCCTAACCCTAACCCTTCCCCGAAGCCTGACCCTCACCCGTCCCCTAATCCTAACCCGTACGCTGACACTAAGCCGCGCCCTCACACGTACGCTCCCCCTAAAGCGTTGTCGTACCCTCACCTGGACCCTAAACCGTCCCCGTCCCCTAACCCTAACCCTAGCCCGAACCCTAACCCTAACCCTTCCCCGAAGCCTGACCCTCACCCGTCCCCTAATCCTAACCCGTACGCCGACACTAACCCGCGCCCTCACACGTACGCTCCCCCTAAAGCGTTGTCGTACCCTCACCTGGACCCTAAACCGTCCCCGTCCCCTAACCCTAACCCTAGCCCGAACCCTAACCCTAACCCTTCCCCGAAGCCTGACCCTCACCCGTCCCCTAATCCTAACCCGTACGCCGACACTAACCCGCGCCCTCACACGTACGCTCCCCCTACAACGTTGTCGTACCCTCACCTGGACCCTAAACCGTCCCCGTCCCCTAACCCTAACCCTAGCCCGAACCCTAACCCTAACCCTTCCCCGAAGCCTGACCCTCACCCGTCCCCTAATCCTAACCCGTACGCTGACACTAACCCGCGCCCTCACACGTACGCTCCCCCTAAAGCGTTGTCGTACCCTCACCTGGACCCTAAACCGTCCCCGTCCCCTAACCCTAACCCTAGCCCGAACCCTAACCCTAACCCTTCCCCGAAGCCTGACCCTCACCCGTCCCCTAATCGTAACCCGTACGCTGACACTAACCCGCGCCCTCACACGTACGCTCCCCCTAAAGCGTTGTCGTACCCTCACCTGGACCCTAAATCGTCCCCGTCCCCTAACCCTAACCCTAGCCCGAACCCTAACCCTAACCCTTCCCCGAAGCCTGACCCTCACCCGTCCCCTAATCCTAACCCGTACGCTGACACTAACCCGCGCCCTCACACGTACGCTCCCCCTAAAGCGTTGTCGTACCCTCACCTGGACCCTAAACCGTCCCCGTCCCCTAACCCTAACCCTAGCCCGAACCCTAACCCTAACCCTTCCCCGAAGCCTGACCCTCACCCGTCCCCTAATCCTAACCCGTACGCTGACACTAACCCGCGCCCTCACACGTACGCTCCCCCTAAAGCGTTGTCGTACCCTCACCTGGACCCTAAACCGTCCCCGTCCCCTAACCCTAACCCTAGCCCGAACCCTAACCCTAACCCTTCCCCGAAGCCTGACCCTCACCCGTCCCCTAATCCTAACCCGTACGCTGACACTAACCCGCGCCCTCACACGTACACTCCCCCTAAAGCGTTGTCGTACCCTCACCTGGACCCTAAACCGTCCCCGTCCCCTAACACTAACCCTAGCCCGAACCATGACCCTAACCCTTCCCCGAAGCCTGACCCTCACCCGTCCCCTAATCCTAACCCGTACGCTGACACTAACCCGCGCCCTCACACGTACGCTCCCCCTAAAGCGTTGTCGTACCCTCACCTGGACCCTAAACCGTCCCCGTCCCCTAACCCTAACCCTAGCCCGAACCCTAACCCTAACCCTTCCCCGAAGCCTGACACTCACCCTTCCCCTAATCCTAACCCGTACGCTGACACTAACCCGCGCCCTCACACGTACGCTCCCCCTAAAGCGTTGTCGTACCCTCACCTGGACCCTAAACCGTCCCCGTCCCTTAACCCTAACCCTAACCCGAACCCTAACCCTAACCCTTCCCAGAAGCCTGACCCTCACCCGTCCCATAATCCTAACCCGTACGCTGACACTAACCCGCGCCCTCACACGTACGCTCCCCCTAAAGCGTTGTCGTACCCTCACCTGGACCCTAAACCGTCCCCGTCCCCTAACCCTAACCCTAGCCCGAACCCTAACCCTAACCCTTCCCCGAAGCCTGACCCTCACCCGTCCCCTATTCCTAAACCGTACGCTGACACTAAGCTGCGCCCTCACACGTACGCTCCCCCTAAAGCGTTGTCGTACACTCACCTGGACCCTAAACCGTCCCCGTACCCTAACCCTAACCCTAGCCCGAACCCTAACCCTAACCCTTCCCCGAAGCCTGACACTCACCCTTCCCCTAATCCTAACCCGTACGCTGACACTAACCCCCGCCCTCACACGTACGCTCCCCCTAAAGCGTTGTCGTACCCTCACCTGGACCCTAAACCGTCCCCGTCCCCTAACCCTAACCCTAGCCCGAACCCGAACCCTAACACTTCCCCGAAGCCTGACACTCACCCTTCCCCTAATCCTAACCCGTACGCTGACCCTAACCCGCACCCTCACACGTACGCTCCCCCTAAAGAGTTGTCGTACCCTCACCTGGACCCTAAACCGTCCCCGTCCCCTAACCCTAACCCTAGCCCGAACCCTAACCCTAACCCTTTCCAGAAGCCTGACCCTCACCCGTCCCCTAATCCTAACCCGTACGCTGACACTAACCCGCGCCCTCACACGTACGCTCCCCCTAAAGCGTTGTCGTACCCTCACCTGGACCCTAAATCGTCCCCGTCCCCTAACCCTAACCCTAGCCCGAACCCTAACCCTAACCCTTCCCCGAAGCCTGACCCTCACCCGTCCCCTAATCCTAATCCGTACGCTGACACTAATCCACGCCCTCACACGTACGCTCCCCCTGAAACGTTGTCGTACCCTCACCTGGACCCTAAACCGTCCCCGTCCCCTAACCCTAAACCTAGCCCGAACCCTAACCCTAACCCTTCCCCGAAGCCTGACCCTCACCCGTCCCCTAATCCTAACCCGTACGCTGACACTAAGCCACGCCCTCACACGTACGCTCCCCCTAAAGCGTTGTCGTACCCTCACCTGGACCCTAAACCGTCCCCATCCCCTAACCCTAACCGTAGCCCGAACCCTAACCCTAACCCTTCCCCGAAGCCTGACCCTCAGCCATCCCCTAATCCTAACCCGTACGCTGACACTAACCCGCGCCCTCACACGTACGCTCCCCCTAAAGCGTTGTCGTACCCTCACCTGGACCCTAAACCGTCCCCTTCCCCTAACCCTAACCCTAGTCCGAACCCTAACCCTAACCCTTCTCCGAAGCCTGACCCTCACCCGTCCCCTAATCCTAACCCGTACGCTGACACTAACCCGCGCCCTCACACGTACGCTCCCCCTAAAGCGTTGTCGTACCCTCACCTGGACCCTAAACCGTCCCCGTCCCCTAACACTAACCCTAGCCCGAACCCTAACCCTAACCCTTCCCCGAAGCCTGACCCTCACCCGTCCCCTAATCCTAACCCGTACGCTGACACTAAGCCGCGCCCTCACACGTACGCTCCCCCTAAAGCGTTGTCGTACCCTCACCTGGACCCTAAACCATCCCCGTCCCCTAACACTAACCCTAGCCCGAACCCTAACCCTAACCCTTCCCCGAAGCCTGACCCTCACCCGTCCCCTAATCCTAACCCGTACGCTGACACTAACCCGCGCCCTCACACGTACGCTCCCCCTAAAGCGTTGTCGTACCCTCACCTGGACCCTAAACCGTCCCCGTCCCCTAACCCTAACCCTAGCCCGAACCCTAACCCTAACCCTTCCCCGAAGCCTGACCCTCACCCGTCCCCTAATACTAACCCGTACGCTGACACTAACCCGCGCCCTCACACGTACGCTCCCCCTAAAGTGTTGTCGTACCCTCACCTGGACCCTAAACCTTCCCCGTCTCCTAACCCTAACCCTAGCCCGAACCCTAACCCTAAACCTTCCCCGGAGCCTGACCCTCACCCGTCGCCTAATCCTAACCCGTACGCTGACACTAACCCGCGCCCTCACACCTACGCTCCCCCTAAAGCGTTGTCGTACCCTCACCTGGACCCTAAACCGTCCCCGTCCCCTAACCCTAACCCTAGCCCGAACCCTAACCCTAACCCTTCCCCGAAGCCTGACCCTCACCCGTCCCCTAATCCTAACCCGTACGCTGACACTAACCCGCGCCCTCACACGTACGCTCCCCCTAAAGCGTTGTCGTACCCTCACCTGGACCCTCAACCGTCCCCGTTTCCTAACCCTAACCCTAGCCCGAACCCTAACCCTAACCCTTCCCCGAAGCCTGACCCTCACCCGTCCCCTAATCCTAACCCGTACGCTGACACTAACCCGCGCCCTCACACGTACGCTCCCCCTAAAGCGTTGTCGTACCCTCACCTGGACCCTAAACCGTCCCCGTCCCCTAACCCTAACCCTAGCCCGAACCCTAACCCTAACCCTTCCCCGAAGCCTGACCCTCACCCGTCCCCTAATCCTAACCCGTACGCTGACACTAACCCGCGCCCTCACACGTACGCTCCCCCTAAAGCGTTGTCGTACCCTCACCTGGACCCTACACCGTCCCCGTCCCCTAACCCTAACCGTAGCCCGAACCCTAACCCTAACCCTTCCCCGAAGCCTGACCCTCACCCGTCCCCTAATCCTAACCCGTACGCTGACACTAACCCGCGCCCTCACACGTACGCTCCCCCTAAAGCGTTGTCGTACCCTCACCTGGACCCTAAACCGTCCCCGTCCCCTAACCCTAACCCTAGCCAGAACCCTAACCCTAACACTTCCCCGAAGCCTGACCCTCACCCGTCCCCTAATCCTAACCCGTACGCTGACACTAACCCGCGCCCTCACACGTACGCTCCCCCTAAAGCGTTGTCGTACCCTCACCTGGACCCTAAACCGTCCCCGTCCCCTAACCCTAACCCTAGCCCGAACCCTAACCCTAACCCTTCCCCGAAGCCTGACCCTCACCCGTCCCCTAATCCTAACCCGTACGCTGACACTAACCCGCGCCCTCACACGTACGCTCCCCCTAAAGCGTTGTCGTACCCTCACCTGGACCCTAAACCGTCCCCGTCCCCTAACCCTAACCCTAGCCCGAACCCTAACCCTAACACTTCCCCGAAGCCTGACCCTCACCCGTCCCCTAATCCTAACCCGTACGCTGACACTAACCCACGCCCTCACACGTACGCTCCCCCTAAAGCGTTGTCGTACCCTCACCTGGACCCTAAACCGTCCCCGTCCCCTAACCCTAACCCTAGCCCGAACCCTAACCCTAACCCTTCCCCGAAGCCTGACCCTCACCCGTCGCTTAATCCTAACCCGTACGCTGACACTAACCCACGCCCTCACACGTACGCTCCCCCTAAAGCGTTGTCGTACCCTCACCTGGACCCTCAACCGTCCCCGTCCCCTAACCCTAACCCTAGCCCGAACCCTAACCCTAACCCTTCCCCGAAGCCTGACCCTCACCCGTCCCCTAATCCTAACCCGTACGCTGACACTAACCCGCGCCCTCACACGTACGCTCCCCCTAAAGCGTTTTCGTACCCTCACCTGGACCCTCAACCGTCTCCGTCCCCTAAGCCTAACCCTAGCCCGAACTCTAACCCTAACCCTTCCCCGAAGCCTGACCCTCACCCGTCCCCTAATCCTAACCCGTACGCTGACACTAACCCGCGCCCTCACACGTACGCTCCCCCTAAAGCGTTGTCGTACCCTCACCTGGACCCTAAACCGTCCCCGTCCCCTAACCCTAACCCTAGCCCGAACCCTAACCCTAACAATTCCCCGAAGCCTGACCCTCACCCGCCCCTAATCCTAACCCGTACGCTGACACTAACACGCGCCCTCACACGTACGCTCCCCCTAAAGCGTTGTCGTACCCTCACCTGGACCCTAAACCGTCCCCGTCCCCTAACCCTAACCCTAGCCCGAACCCTAACCCTAACCCTTCCCCGAAGCCTGACCCTCACCCGTCCCCTAATCCTAACCCGTACGCTGACACTAACCCGCGCCCTCACACGTACGCTCCCCCTAAAGCGTTGTCGTACCCTCACCTGGACCCTAAACCGTCCCCGTCCCCTAACCCTAACCCTAGCCCGAACCCTAACCCTAACCCTTCCCCGAAGCCTGACCCTCACCCGTCCCCTAATCCTAACCCGTACGCTGACACTAACCCACGCCTTCACACGTACGCTCCCCCTAAAGCGTTGTCGTACCCTCACCTGGACCCTATACCGTCCCTGTCCCCTAACCCTAACCCTAGCCCGAACCCTAACCCTAACCCTTCCCCGGAGCCTGACCCTCACCCGTCGCCTAATCCTAACCCGTACGCTGACACTAACCCGCGCCCTCACACGTACGCTCCCCCTAAAGCGTTGTCGTACCCTCACCTGGACCCTCAACCGTCCCCGTCCCCTAACCCTAACCCTAGCCCGAACCCTAACCCTAACCCTTCCCCGAAGCCTGACCCTCACCCGTCCCCTAATCCTAACCCGTACGCTGACACTAACCCGCGCCCTCACACGTACGCTCCCCCTAAAGCGTTGTCGTACCCTCACCTGGACCCTCAACCGTCTCCGTCCCCTAACCCTAACCCTAGCCCGAACCCTAACCCTAACCCTTCCCCGAAGCCTGACCCTCACCCGTCCCCTAATCCTAACCCGTACACTGACACTGACCCGCGCCCTCACACGTACGCTCCCCCTAAAGCGTTGTCGTACCCTCACCTGGACCCTAAACCGTCCCCGTCCCCTAACCCTAACCCTAGCCCGAACCCTAACCCTAACCCTTCCCCGAAGCCTGACCCTCACCCGTCCCCTAATCCTAACCCGTACGCTGACACTAAGCCGCGCCCTCACACGTACGCTCCCCCAAAGCGTTGTCGTAGCCTCACCTGGACCCTAAACCGTCCCCGTCCCCTAACCCTAACCCTAGCCCGAACCCTAACCCTAACCCTTCCCCGAAGCCTGACCCTCACCCGTCCCCTAATCCTAACCCGTACGCTGACACTAACCCGCGCCCTCACACGTACGCTCCCCCTAAAGCGTTGTCGTACCCTCACCTGGACCCTAAACCGTCCCCGTCCCCTAACCCTAACCCTAGCCCGAACCCTAACCCTAACCCTTCCCCGAAGCCTGACCCTCACCCGTCCCCTAATCCTAACCCGTACGCCGACACTAACCCGCGCCCTCACACGTACGCTCCCCCTACAACGTTGTCGTAACCTCACCTGGACCCTAAACCGTCCCCGTCCCCTAACCCTAACCCTAGCCCGAACCCTAACCCTAACCCTTCCCCGAAGCCTGACCCTCACCCGTCCCCTAATCCTAACCCGTACGCTGACACTAACCCGCGCCCTCACACGTACGCTCCCCCTAAAGCGTTGTCGTACCCTCACCTGGACCCTAAACCGTCCCCGTCCCCTAACCCTAACCCTAGCCCGAACCCTAACCCTAACCCTTCCCCGAAGCCTGACCCTCACCCGTCCCCTAATCCTAACCCGTACGCTGACACTAACCCACGCCCTCACACGTACGCTCCCCCTAAAGCGTTGTCGTACCCTCAGCTGGACCCTAAACCGTCCCCGTCCCCTAACCCTAACCCTAGCCCGAACCCTAACCCTAACACTTCCCCGAAGCCTGACCCTCACCCGTCCCCTAATCCTAACCCGTACGCTGACACTAACCCGCGCCCTCACACGTACGCTCCCCCTAAAGCGTTGTCGTACCCTCACCTGGACCCTAAACCGTCCCCGTCCCGTAACCCTAACCCTAGCCCGAACCCTAACCCTAACCCTTCCCCGAAGCCTGACCCTCACCCGTCCCCTAATCCTAACCCGTACGCTGACACTAACCCGCGCCCTCACACGTACGCTCCCCCTAAAGCGTTGTCGTACCCTCACCTGGACCCTAAACCTTCCCCGTCCCCTAACCCTAACCCTAGCTCGAACCCTAACCCTAACCCTTCCCCGAAGCCTGACCCTCACCCGTCCCCTAATCCTAACCCGTACGCTGACACTAACCCGCGCCCTCACACGTACGCTCCCCCTAAAGCGTTGTCGTACCCTCACCTGGACCCTAAACCTTCCCCGTCCACTAACCCTAACCCTAGCCCGAACCCTAACCCTAACCCTTCCCCGAAGCCTGACCCTCACCCGTTCCCTAATCCTAACCCGTACGCTGACCCTAACCCGCGCCCTCACACGTACGCTCCCCCTAAAGCGTTGTCGTACCCTCACCTGGACCCTAAATCGTCCCCGTCCCCTAACCCTAACCCTAGCCCGAACCCTAACCCTAAACCTTCCCCGAAGCCTGACAGTCACACGTCCCCTAATCCTAACCCGTACGCTGACACGAACCCGAGCCCTCACACGTACGCTCCCCCTAAAGCGTTGTCGTACCCTCACCTGGACCCTAAACCGTCCCCGTTTCCTAACCCTAACCCTAGCCCGAACCCTAACCCTAACCCTTCCCCGAAGCCTGACCCTCACCCGTCCCCTAATCCTAACCCGTACGCTGACACAAACCCGCGCCCTCACACGTACGCTCCCCATACAACGTTGTCGTACCCTCACCTGGACCCTAAACCGTCCCCGTCCCCTAAACCTAACCCTAGCCCGAACCCTAACCCTAAAACTTCCCCGAAGCCTGACCCTCACCCGTCCCCTAATACTAACCCGTACGCTGACACTAACCTGCGCCCTCACACGTACGCTCCCCCTAAAGCGTTGTCGTACCCTCACCTGGACCCTAAACCATCCCCGTCCCCTAACCCTAACCCTAGCCCGAACCCTAACCCTAACCCTTCCCCGAAGCCTGACCCTCACCCGTCCCCTAATCCTAACCCGTACGCTGACACTAAGCCGCGCCCTCACACGTACGCTCCCCCTAAAGCGTTGTCGTACCCTCACCTGGACCCTAAACCGTCCCCGTCCCCTAACCCTAACCCTAGCCCGAACCCTAACCCTAACCCTTCCCCGAAGCCTGACCCTCACCCGTCCCCTAATCCTAACCCGTACGCTGACACTAACCCGCGCCCTCACACGTACGCTCCCCCTAAAGCGTTGTCGTACCCTCACCTGGACCCTCAACCGTCCCCGTTTCCTAACCCTAACCCTAGCCCGAACCCTAACCCTAACCCTTCCCCGAAGCCTGACCCTCACCCGTCCCCTAATCCTAACCCGTACGCTGACACTAACCCGCGCTCTCACACGTACGCTCCCCCTAAAGCGTTGTCGTACCCTCACCTGGACCCTAAACCGTCCCCGTCCCCTAACCCTAACCCTAGCCCGAACCCTAACCCTAACCCTTCCCCGAAGCCTGACCCTCACCCGTCCCCTAATCCTAACCCGTACGCTGACACTAACCCGCGCCCTCACACGTACGCTCCCCCTAAAGCGTTGTCGTACCCTCACCTGGACCCTACACCGTCCCCGTCCCCTAACCCTAACCGTAGCCCGAACCCTAACCCTAACCCTTCCCCGAAGCCTGACCCTCACCCGTCCCCTAATCCTAACCCGTACGCTGACACTAACCCGCGCCCTCACACGTACGCTCCCCCTAAAGCGTTGTCGTACCCTCACCTGGACCCTAAACCGTCCCCGTCCCCTAACCCTAACCCTAGCCCGATCCCTAACCCTAACACTTCCCCGAAGCCTGACCCTCACCCGTCCCCTAATCCTAACCCGTACGCTGACACTAACCCGCGCCCTCACACGTACGCTCCCCCTAAAGCGTTGTCGTACCCTCACCTGGACCCTAAACCGTCCCCGTCCCCTAACCCTAACCCTAGCCCGAACCCTAACCCTAACCCTTCCCCGAAGCCTGACCCTCACCCGTCCCCTAATCCTAACCCGTACGCTGACACTAACCCGCGCCCTCACACGTACGCTCCCCCTAAAGCGTTGTCGTACCCTCACCTGGACCCTAAACCGTCCCCGTCCCCTAACCCTAACCCTAGCCCGAACCCTAACCCTAACACTTCCCCGAAGCCTGACCCTCACCCGTCCCCTAATCCTAACCCGTACGCTGACACTAACCCACGCCCTCACACGTACGCTCCCCCTAAAGCGTTGTCGTACCCTCACCTGGACCCTAAACCGTCCCCGTCCCCTAACCCTAACCCTAGCCCGAACCCTAACCCTAACCCTTCCCCGAAGCCTGACCCTCACCCGTCGCTTAATCCTAACCCGTACGCTGACACTAACCCACGCCCTCACACGTACGCTCCCCCTAAAGCGTTGTCGTACCCTCACCTGGACCCTCAACCGTCCCCGTCCCCTAACCCTAACCCTAGCCCGAACCCTAACCCTAACCCTTCCCCGAAGCCTGACCCTCACCCGTCCCCTAATCCTAACCCGTACGCTGACACTAACCCGCGCCCTCACACGTACGCTCCCCCTAAAGCGTTTTCGTACCCTCACCTGGACCCTCAACCGTCTCCGTCCCCTAAGCCTAACCCTAGCCCGAACTCTAACCCTAACCCTTCCCCGAAGCCTGACCCTCACCCGTCCCCTAATCCTAACCCGTACGCTGACACTAACCCGCGCCCTCACACGTACGCTCCCCCTAAAGCGTTGTCGTACCCTCACCTGGACCCTAAACCGTCCCCGTCCCCTAACCCTAACCCTAGCCCGAACCCTAACCCTAACAATTCCCCGAAGCCTGACCCTCACCCGCCCCTAATCCTAACCCGTACGCTGACACTAACACGCGCCCTCACACGTACGCTCCCCCTAAAGCGTTGTCGTACCCTCACCTGGACCCTAAACCGTCCCCGTCCCCTAACCCTAACCCTAGCCCGAACCCTAACCCTAACCCTTCCCCGAAGCCTGACCCTCACCCGTCCCCTAATCCTAACCCGTACGCTGACACTAACCCGCGCCCTCACACGTACGCTCCCCCTAAAGCGTTGTCGTACCCTCACCTGGACCCTAAACCGTCCCCGTCCCCTAACCCTAACCCTAGCCCGAACCCTAACCCTAACCCTTCCCCGAAGCCTGACCCTCACCCGTCCCCTAATCCTAACCCGTACGCTGACACTAACCCACGCCTTCACACGTACGCTCCCCCTAAAGCGTTGTCGTACCCTCACCTGGACCCTAAACCGTCCCTGTCCCCTAACCCTAACCCTAGCCCGAACCCTAACCCTAACCCTTCCCCGGAGCCTGACCCTCACCCGTCGCCTAATCCTAACCCGTACGCTGACACTAACCCGCGCCCTCACACGTACGCTCCCCCTAAAGCGTTGTCGTACCCTCACCTGGACCCTCAACCGTCCCCGTCCCCTAACCCTAACCCTAGCCCGAACCCTAACCCTAACCCTTCCCCGAAGCCTGACCCTCACCCGTCCCCTAATCCTAACCCGTACGCTGACACTAACCCGCGCCCTCACACGTACGCTCCCCCTAAAGCGTTGTCGTACCCTCACCTGGACCCTCAACCGTCTCCGTCCCCTAACCCTAACCCTAGCCCGAACCCTAACCCTAACCCTTCCCCGAAGCCTGACCCTCACCCGTCCCCTAATCCTAACCCGTACACTGACACTGACCCGCGCCCTCACACGTACGCTCCCCCTAAAGCGTTGTCGTACCCTCACCTGGACCCTAAACCGTCCCCGTCCCCTAACCCTAACCCTAGCCCGAAACCTAACCCTAACCCTTCCCCGAAGCCTGACCCTCACCCGTCCCCTAATCCTAACCCGTACGCTGACACTAAGCCGCGCCCTCACACGTACGCTCCCCCAAAGCGTTGTCGTAGCCTCACCTGGACCCTAAACCGTCCCCGTCCCCTAACCCTAACCCTAGCCCGAACCCTAACCCTAACCCTTCCCCGAAGCCTGACCCTCACCCGTCCCCTAATCCTAACCCGTACGCTGACACTAACCCGCGCCCTCACACGTACGCTCCCCCTAAAGCGTTGTCGTACCCTCACCTGGACCCTAAACCGTCCCCGTCCCCTAACCCTAACCCTAGCCCGAACCCTAACCCTAACCCTTCCCCGAAGCCTGACCCTCACCCGTCCCCTAATCCTAACCCGTACGCCGACACTAACCCGCGCCCTCACACGTACGCTCCCCCTACAACGTTGTCGTAACCTCACCTGGACCCTAAACCGTCCCCGTCCCCTAACCCTAACCCTAGCCCGAACCCTAACCCTAACCCTTCCCCGAAGCCTGACCCTCACCCGTCCCCTAATCCTAACCCGTACGCTGACACTAACCCGCGCCCTCACACGTACGCTCCCCCTAAAGCGTTGTCGTACCCTCACCTGGACCCTAAACCGTCCCCGTCCCCTAACCCTAACCCTAGCCCGAACCCTAACCCTAACCCTTCCCCGAAGCCTGACCCTCACCCGTCCCCTAATCCTAACCCGTACGCTGACACTAACCCACGCCCTCACACGTACGCTCCCCCTAAAGCGTTGTCGTACCCTCAGCTGGACCCTAAACCGTCCCCGTCCCCTAACCCTAACCCTAGCCCGAACCCTAACCCTAACACTTCCCCGAAGCCTGACCCTCACCCGTCCCCTAATCCTAACCCGTACGCTGACACTAACCCGCGCCCTCACACGTACGCTCCCCCTAAAGCGTTGTCGTACCCTCACCTGGACCCTAAACCGTCCCCGTCCCCTAACCCTAACCCTAGCCCGAACCCTAACCCTAACCCTTCCCCGAAGCCTGACCCTCACCCGTCCCCTAATCCTAACCCGTACGCTGACACTAACCCGCGCCCTCACACGTACGCTCCCCCTAAAGCGTTGTCGTACCCTCACCTGGACCCTAAACCTTCCCCGTCCCCTAACCCTAACCCTAGCTCGAACCCTAACCCTAACCCTTCCCCGAAGCCTGACCCTCACCCGTCCCCTAATCCTAACCCGTACGCTGACACTAACCCGCGCCCTCACACTTACGCTCCCCCTACAACGTTGTCGTACCGTCACCTGGACCCTAAACCTTCCCCGTCCCCTAACCCTAACCCTAGCCCGAACCCTACCCCTAACCCTTCCCCGAAGCCTGACCCTCACCCGTCCCCTAATCCTAACCCGTACGCTGACACTAACCCGCGCCCTCACACGTACGCTCCCCCTAAAGCGTTGTCGTACCCTCACCTGGACCCTAAACCTTCCCCGTCCACTAACCCTAACCCTAGCCCGAACCCTAACCCTAACCCTTCCCCGAAGCCTGACCCTCACCCGTTCCCTAATCCTAACCCGTACGCTGACCCTAACCCGCGCCCTCACACGTACGCTCCCCCTAAAGCGTTGTCGTACCCTCACCTGGACCCTAAATCGTCCCCGTCCCCTAACCCTAACCCTAGCCCGAACCCTAACCCTAAACCTTCCCCGAAGCCTGACAGTCACACGTCCCCTAATCCTAACCCGTACGCTGACACGAACCCGAGCCCTCACACGTACGCTCCCCCTAAAGCGTTGTCGTACCCTCACCTGGACCCTAAACCGTCCCCGTTTCCTAACCCTAACCCTAGCCCGAACCCTAACCCTAACCCTTCCCCGAAGCCTGACCCTCACCCGTCCCCTAATCCTAACCCGTACGCTGACACAAACCCGCGCCCTCACACGTACGCTCCCCATACAACGTTGTCGTACCCTCACCTGGACCCTAAACCGTCCCCGTCCCCTAAACCTAACCCTAGCCCGAACCCTAACCCTAACCCTTCCCCGAAGCCTGACCCTCACCCGTCCCCTAATCCTAACCCGTACGCTGACACTAACCCGCGCCCTCACACGTACGCTCCCCCTAAAGCGTTGTCGTACCCTCACCTGGACCCTAAACCGTCCCCGTCCCCTAACCCTAACCCTAGCCCGAACCCTAACCCTAACCCTTCCCCGAAGCCTGACCCTCACCCGTCCCCTAATCCTAACCCGTACGCTGACACTAACCCGCGCCCTAACACGTACGCTCCCCCTAAAGCGTTGTCGTACCCTCACCTGGACCCTAAACCGTCCCCGTCCCCTAACCCTAACCCTAGCCCGAACCCTAACCCTAACCCTTCCCCGAAGCCTGACCCTCACCCGTCCCCTAATCCTAACCCGTACGCTGACACTAACCCGCGCCCTCACACGTACGCTCCCCCTAAAGCGTTGTCGTACCCTCACCTGGACCCTAAACCGTCCCCGTCCCCTACCCTAACCCTAGCCCGAACCCTAACCCTAACCCTTCCCCGAAGCCTGACCCTCACCCGTCCCCTAATCCTAACCCGTACGCTGACACTAACCCGCGCCCTCACACGTACGCTCCCCCTAAAGCGTTGTCGTACCCTCACCTGGACCCTCAACCGTCCCCGTCCCCTAACCCTAACCCTAGCCCGAACCCTAACCCTAACCCTTCCCCGAAGCCTGACCCTCACCCGTCCCCTAATCCTAACCCGTACGCTGACACTAACCCGCGCCCTCACACGTACGCTCCCCCTAAAGCGTTGTCGTACCCTCACCTGGACCCTAAACCGTCCCCGTCCCCTAACCCTAAACCTAGCCCGAACCCTAACCCTAACCCTTCCCCGAAGCCTGACCCTCACCCGTCCCCTAATCCTAACCCATACGCTGACACTAAGCCGCGCCCTCACACATACGCTCCCCCTAAAGCATTGTCGTACCCTCACCTGGACCCTAAACCGTCCCCGTCCCCTAACCCTAACCCTAGCCCGAACCCTAACCCTAACCCTTCCCCGAAGCCTGACCCTCACCCGTCCCCTAATCCTAACCCGTACGCTGACACTAACCCGCGCCCTCACACGTACGCTCACCCTAAAGCGTTGTCGTACCCTCACCTGGACCCTAAACCGTCCCCGTCCCCTAACCCTAACGCTAGCCCCAACCCTAACCGTAACCCTTCCCCGAAGCCTGACCCTCACCCGTCCCCTAATCCTAACCCGTACGCTGACACTAACCCGCGCCCTCACACGTACGCTCCCCCTAAAGCGTTTTCGAACCCTCACCTGGACCCTAAACCGTCCCCGTCCCCTAACCCTAACCCTAGCCCGAACCCTAACCCTAACCCTTCCCCGAAGCCTGACCCTCAACCGTCCCCTAATCCTAACCCGTACGCTGAAACTAACCCGCGCCCTCACACGTACGCTCCCCCTACAGCGTTGTCGTACCCTCACCTGGACCCTAAACCGTCCCCGTCCCCTAACCCTAACCCTAGCCCGAACCCTAACCCTAACCCTTCCCCGAAGCCTGACCCTCACCCGTCCCCTAATCCTAACCCGTACGCTGACACTAACCAGCGCCCTCACACGTACGCTCCCCCTAAAGCGTTGTCGTACCCTCACCTGGACCCTCAACCGTCCCCGTCCCCTAACCCTAACCCTAGCCCGAACCCTAACACTAAACCTTCCCCGAAGCCTGACCCTCACCCGTCCCCTAATCCTAACCCGTACGCTGACACTAACCCGCGCCCTCACACGTACGCTCCCCCTAAAGCGTTGTCGTACCCTCACCTGGACCCTCAACCGTCCCCGTCCCCTAACCCTAACCGTTGCCCGAACCCTAACCCTAACCCTTCCCCGAAGCCTGACCCTCACCCGTCCCCTAATCCTAACCCGTACGCTGACACTAACCCGCGCCCTCACACGTACGCTCCCCCTAAAGCGTTGTCGTACCCTCACCTGGACCCTAAACCGTCCCCGTCCCCTAACCCTAACCCTAGCCCGAACCCTAACCCTAACCCTTCCCCGAAGCCTGACCCTCACCCGTCCCCTAATCCTAACCCGTACGCTGACACTAACCCGCGCCCTCACACGTACGCTCCCCCTAAAGCGTTGTCGTACCCTCACCTGGACCCTACACCGTCCCCGTCCCCTAACCCTAACCCTAGCCCGAACCCTAACCCTAACCCTTCCCCGAAGCCAGACCCTCACCCGTCCCCTAATCCTAACCCGTACGCTGACACTAACCCGCGCCCTCACACGTACGCTCCCCCTAAAGCGTTGTCGTACCCTCACCTGGACCCTAAACCGTCCCCGTCCCCTAACCCTAACCCTAGCCCGAACCCTAACCCTAACACTTCCCCGAAGCCTGACCCTCACCCGTCCCCTAATCCTAACCCGTACGCTGACACTAACCCGCGCCCTCACACGTACGCTCCCCCTAAAGCGTTGTCGTACCCTCACCTGGACCCTAAACCGTCCCCGTCCCCTAACCCTAACCCTAGCCCGAACCCTAACCCTTCCCCGAAGCCTGACCCTCACCCGTCCCCTAATCCTAACCCGTACGCTGACACTAACCCTCGCCCTCACACGTACGCTCCCCCTAAAGCGTTGTCGTACCCTCACCTGGACCCTAAACCGTCCCCGTCCACTAACCCTAACCCTAGCCCGAACCCTAACCCTAACCCTTCCCCGAAGCCTGACCCTCACCCGTCGCCTAATCCTAACCCGTACGCTGACACTAACCCGCGCCCTCACACGTACGCTCCCCCTAAAGCGTTGTCGTACCCTCACCTGGACCCTCAACCGTCCCCGTCCCCTAACCCTAACCCTAGCCCGAACCCTAACCCTAACCCTTCCCCGAAGCCTGACCCTCACCCGTCCCCTAATCCTAACCTGTACGCTTACACTAACCCGCGCCCTCACACGTACGCTCCCCCTAAAGCGTTTTCGTACCCTCACCTGGACCCTCAACCGTCTCCGTCCCCTAACCCTAACCCTAGCCCGAACCCTAACCCTAACCCTTCCCCGAAGCCTGACCCTCACCCGTCCCCTAATCCTAACCCGTACGCTGACACTAACCCGCGCCCTCACACGTACGCTCCCCCTAAAGCGTTGTCGTACCCTCACCTGGACCCTAAACCGTCCCCGTCCCCTAACCCTAACCCTAGCCCGAACCCTAACCCTAACCCTTCCCCGAAGCCTGACCCTCACCCGTCCCCTAATCCTAACCCGTACGCTGACACTAACCCACGCCTTCACACGTACACTCCCCCTAAAGCGTTGTCGTACCCTCACCTGGACCCTAAACCGTCCCCGTCCCCTAACCCTAACCCTAGCCCGAACCCTAACCCTAACCCTTCCCCGGAGCCTGATCCTCACCCGTCGCCTAATCCTAACCCGTACGCTGACACTAACCCGCGCCCTCACACGTACGCTCCCCCTAAAGCGTTGTCGTACCCTCACCTGGACCCTCAACCGTCCCCGTCCCCTAACCCTAACCCTAGCCCGAACCCTAACCCTAACCCTTCCCCGAAGCCTGACCCTCACCCGTCCCCTAATCCTAACCCGTACGCTGACACTAACCCACGCCCTCACACGTACGCTCCCCCTAAAGCGTTGTCGTACCCTCACCTGGACCCTCAACCGTCTCCGTCCCCTAACCCTAACCCTAGCCCGAACCCTAACCCTAAACCTTCCCCGAAGCCTGACCCTCACCCGTCCCCTAATCCTAACCCGTACGCTGACACTAACCAGCGCCCTCACACGTACGCTCCCCCTAAAGCGTTGTCGTACCCTCACCTGGACCCTAAACCGTCCCCGTCCCCTAACCCTAACCCTAGCCCGAACCCTAACCCTAACCCTTCCCCGAAGCCTGACCCTCACCCGTCCCCTAATCCTAACCCGTACGCTGACACTAAGCCGCGCCCTCACACGTACGCTCCCCCTAAAGCGTTGTCGTACCCTCACCTGGACCCTAAACCGTCCCCGTCCCCTAACCCTAACCCTAGCCCGAACCCTAACCCTAACCCTTCCCCGAAGCCTGACCCTCACCCGTCCCCTAATCCTAACCCGTACGCCGACACTAACCCGCGCCCTCACACGTACGCTCCCCCTAAAGCGTTGTCGTACCCTCACCTGGACCCTAAACCGTCCCCGTCCCCTAACCCTAACCCTAGCCCGAACCCTAACCCTAACCCTTCCCCGAAGCCTGACCCTCACCCGTCCCCTAATCCTAACCCGTACGCCGACACTAACCCGCGCCCTCACACGTACGCTCCCCCTACAACGTTGTCGTACCCTCACCTGGACCCTAAACCGTCCCCGTCCCCTAACCCTAACCCTAGCCCGAACCCTAACCCTAACCCTTCCCCGAAGCCTGACCCTCACCCGTCCCCTAATCCTAACCCGTACGCTGACACTAACCCGCGCCCTCACACGTACGCTCCCCCTAAAGCGTTGTCGTACCCTCACCTGGACCCTAAACCGTCCCCGTCCCCTAACCCTAACCCTAGCCCGAACCCTAACCCTAACCCTTCCCCGAAGCCTGACCCTCACCCGTCCCCTAATCCTAACCCGTACGCTGACACTAACCCGCGCCCTCACACGTACGCTCCCCCTAAAGCGTTGTCGTACCCTCACCTGGACCCTAAACCGTCCCCGTCCCCTAACCCTAACCCTAGCCCGAACCCTAACCCTAACCCTTCCCCGAAGCCTGACCCTCACCCGTCCCCTAATCCTAACCCGTACGCTGACACTAACCCGCGCCCTCACACGTACGCTCCCCCTAAAGCGTTGTCGTACCCTCACCTGGACCCTAAACCGTCCCCGTCCCCTAACCCTAACCCTAGCCCGAACCCTAACCCTAACCCTTCCCCGAAGCCTGACCCTCACCCGTCCCCTAATCCTAACCCGTACGCTGACACTAACCCGCGCCCTCACACGTACGCTCCCCCTAAAGCGTTGTCGTACCCTCACCTGGACCCTAAACCGTCCCCGTCCCCTAACCCTAACCCTAGCCCGAACCCTAACCCTAACCCTTCCCCGAAGCCTGACCCTCACCCGTCCCCTAATCCTAACCCGTACGCTGACACTAACCCGCGCCCTCACACGTACACTCCCCCTAAAGCGTTGTCGTACCCTCACCTGGACCCTAAACCGTCCCCGTCCCCTAACACTAACCCTAGCCCGAACCATGACCCTAACCCTTCCCCGAAGCCTGACCCTCACACGTCCCCTAATCCTAACCCGTACGCTGACACTAACCCGCGCCCTCACACGTACGCTCCCCCTAAAGCGTTGTCGTACCCTCACCTGGACCCTAAACCGTCCCCGTCCCCTAACCCTAACCCTAGCCCGAACCCTAACCCTAACCCTTCCCCGAAGCCTGACACTCACCCTTCCCCTAATCCTAACCCGTACGCTGACACTAACCCGCGCCCTCACACGTACGCTCCCCCTAAAGCGTTGTCGTACCCTCACCTGGACCCTAAACCGTCCCCGTCCCTTAACCCTAACCCTAACCCGAACCCTAACCCTAACCCTTCCCAGAAGCCTGACCCTCACCCGTCCCATAATCCTAACCCGTACGCTGACACTAACCCGCGCCCTCACACGTACGCTCCCCCTAAAGCGTTGTCGTACCCTCACCTGGACCCTAAACCGTCCCCGTCCCCTAACCCTAACCCTAGCCCGAACCCTAACCCTAACCCTTCCCCGAAGCCTGACCCTCACCCGTCCCCTATTCCTAAACCGTACGCTGACACTAAGCTGCGCCCTCACACGTACGCTCCCCCTAAAGCGTTGTCGTACACTCACCTGGACCCTAAACCGTCCCCGTACCCTAACCCTAACCCTAGCCCGAACCCTAACCCTAACCCTTACCCGAAGCCTGACACTCACCCTTCCCCTAATCCTAACCCGTACGCTGACACTAACCCCCGCCCTCACACGTACGCTCCCCCTAAAGCGTTGTCGTACCCTCACCTGGACCCTAAACCGTCCCCGTCCCCTAACCCTAACCCTAGCCCGAACCCGAACCCTAACACTTCCCCGAAGCCTGACACTCACCCTTCCCCTAATCCTAACCCGTACGCTGACCCTAACCCGCGCCCTCACACGTACGCTCCCCCTAAAGAGTTGTCGTACCCTCACCTGGACCCTAAACCGTCCCCGTCCCCTAACCCTAACCCTAGCCCGAACCCTAACCCTAACCCTTTCCAGAAGCCTGACCCTCACCCGTCCCCTAATCCTAACCCGTACGCTGACACTAACCCGCGCCCTCACACGTACGCTCCCCCTAAAGCGTTGTCGTACCCTCACCTGGACCCTAAATCGTCCCCGTCCCCTAACCCTAACCCTAGCCCGAACCCTAACCCTAACCCTTCCCCGAAGCCTGACCCTCACCCGTCCCCTAATCCTAATCCGTACGCTGACACTAATCCACGCCCTCACACGTACGCTCCCCCTGAAACGTTGTCGTACCCTCACCTGGACCCTAAACCGTCCCCGTCCCCTAACCCTAAACCTAGCCCGAACCCTAACCCTAACCCTTCCCCGAAGCCTGACCCTCACCCGTCCCCTAATCCTAACCCGTACGCTGACACTAAGCCACGCCCTCACACGTACGCTCCCCCTAAAGCGTTGTCGTACCCTCACCTGGACCCTAAACCGTCCCCATCCCCTAACCCTAACCGTAGCCCGAACCCTAACCCTAACCCTTCCCCGAAGCCTGACCCTCAGCCATCCCCTAATCCTAACCCGTACGCTGACACTAACCCGCGCCCTCACACGTACGCTCCCCCTAAAGCGTTGTCGTACCCTCACCTGGACCCTAAACCGTCCCCTTCCCCTAACCCTAACCCTAGTCCGAACCCTAACCCTAACCCTTCTCCGAAGCCTGACCCTCACCCGTCCCCTAATCCTAACCCGTACGCTGACACTAACCCGCGCCCTCACACGTACGCTCCCCCTAAAGCGTTGTCGTACCCTCACCTGGACCCTAAACCGTCCCCGTCCCCTAACACTAACCCTAGCCCGAACCCTAACCCTAACCCTTCCCCGAAGCCTGACCCTCACCCGTCCCCTAATCCTAACCCGTACGCTGACACTAAGCCGCGCCCTCACACGTACGCTCCCCCTAAAGCGTTGTCGTACCCTCACCTGGACCCTAAACCATCCCCGTCCCCTAACACTAACCCTAGCCCGAACCCTAACCCTAACCCTTCCCCGAAGCCTGACCCTCACCCGTCCCCTAATCCTAACCCGTACGCTGACACTAACCCGCGCCCTCACACGTACGCTCCCCCTAAAGCGTTGTCGTACCCTCACCTGGACCCTAAACCGTCCCCGTCCCCTAACCCTAACCCTAGCCCGAACCCTAACCCTAACCCTTCCCCGAAGCCTGACCCTCACCCGTCCCCTAATACTAACCCGTACGCTGACACTAACCCGCGCCCTCACACGTACGCTCCCCCTAAAGTGTTGTCGTACCCTCACCTGGACCCTAAACCTTCCCCGTCTCCTAACCCTAACCCTAGCCCGAACCCTAACCCTAAACCTTCCCCGGAGCCTGACCCTCACCCGTCGCCTAATCCTAACCCGTACGCTGACACTAACCCGCGCCCTCACACCTACGCTCCCCCTAAAGCGTTGTCGTACCCTCACCTGGACCCTAAACCGTCCCCGTCCCCTAACCCTAACCCTAGCCCGAACCCTAACCCTAACCCTTCCCCGAAGCCTGACCCTCACCCGTCCCCTAATCCTAACCCGTACGCTGACACTAACCCGCGCCCTCACACGTACGCTCCCCCTAAAGCGTTGTCGTACCCTCACCTGGACCCTCAACCGTCCCCGTTTCCTAACCCTAACCCTAGCCCGAACCCTAACCCTAACCCTTCCCCGAAGCCTGACCCTCACCCGTCCCCTAATCCTAACCCGTACGCTGACACTAACCCGCGCCCTCACACGTACGCTCCCCCTAAAGCGTTGTCGTACCCTCACCTGGACCCTAAACCGTCCCCGTCCCCTAACCCTAACCCTAGCCCGAACCCTAACCCTAACCCTTCCCCGAAGCCTGACCCTCACCCGTCCCCTAATCCTAACCCGTACGCTGACACTAACCCGCGCCCTCACACGTACGCTCCCCCTAAAGCGTTGTCGTACCCTCACCTGGACCCTACACCGTCCCCGTCCCCTAACCCTAACCGTAGCCCGAACCCTAACCCTAACCCTTCCCCGAAGCCTGACCCTCACCCGTCCCCTAATCCTAACCCGTACGCTGACACTAACCCGCGCCCTCACACGTACGCTCCCCCTAAAGCGTTGTCGTACCCTCACCTGGACCCTAAACCGTCCCCGTCCCCTAACCCTAACCCTAGCCCGAACCCTAACCCTAACACTTCCCCGAAGCCTGACCCTCACCCGTCCCCTAATCCTAACCCGTACGCTGACACTAACCCGCGCCCTCACACGTACGCTCCCCCTAAAGCGTTGTCGTACCCTCACCTGGACCCTAAACCGTCCCCGTCCCCTAACCCTAACCCTAGCCCGAACCCTAACCCTAACCCTTCCCCGAAGCCTGACCCTCACCCGTCCCCTAATCCTAACCCGTACGCTGACACTAACCCGCGCCCTCACACGTACGCTCCCCCTAAAGCGTTGTCGTACCCTCACCTGGACCCTAAACCGTCCCCGTCCCCTAACCCTAACCCTAGCCCGAACCCTAACCCTAACACTTCCCCGAAGCCTGACCCTCACCCGTCCCCTAATCCTAACCCGTACGCTGACACTAACCCACGCCCTCACACGTACGCTCCCCCTAAAGCGTTGTCGTACCCTCACCTGGACCCTAAACCGTCCCCGTCCCCTAACCCTAACCCTAGCCCGAACCCTAACCCTAACCCTTCCCCGAAGCCTGACCCTCACCCGTCGCTTAATCCTAACCCGTACGCTGACACTAACCCACGCCCTCACACGTACGCTCCCCCTAAAGCGTTGTCGTACCCTCACCTGGACCCTCAACCGTCCCCGTCCCCTAACCCTAACCCTAGCCCGAACCCTAACCCTAACCCTTCCCCGAAGCCTGACCCTCACCCGTCCCCTAATCCTAACCCGTACGCTGACACTAACCCGCGCCCTCACACGTACGCTCCCCCTAAAGCGTTTTCGTACCCTCACCTGGACCCTCAACCGTCTCCGTCCCCTAAGCCTAACCCTAGCCCGAACTCTAACCCTAACCCTTCCCCGAAGCCTGACCCTCACCCGTCCCCTAATCCTAACCCGTACGCTGACACTAACCCGCGCCCTCACACGTACGCTCCCCCTAAAGCGTTGTCGTACCCTCACCTGGACCCTAAACCGTCCCCGTCCCCTAACCCTAACCCTAGCCCGAACCCTAACCCTAACAATTCCCCGAAGCCTGACCCTCACCCGCCCCTAATCCTAACCCGTACGCTGACACTAACACGCGCCCTCACACGTACGCTCCCCCTAAAGCGTTGTCGTACCCTCACCTGGACCCTAAACCGTCCCCGTCCCCTAACCCTAACCCTAGCCCGAACCCTAACCCTAACCCTTCCCCGAAGCCTGACCCTCACCCGTCCCCTAATCCTAACCCGTACGCTGACACTAACCCGCGCCCTCACACGTACGCTCCCCCTAAAGCGTTGTCGTACCCTCACCTGGACCCTAAACCGTCCCCGTCCCGTAACCCTAACCCTAGCCCGAACCCTAACCCTAACCCTTCCCCGAAGCCTGACCCTCACCCGTCCCCTAATCCTAACCCGTACGCTGACACTAACCCACGCCTTCACACGTACGCTCCCCCTAAAGCGTTGTCGTACCCTCACCTGGACCCTAAACCGTCCCTGTCCCCTAACCCTAACCCTAGCCCGAACCCTAACCCTAACCCTTCCCCGGAGCCTGACCCTCACCCGTCGCCTAATCCTAACCCGTACGCTGACACTAACCCGCGCCCTCACACGTACGCTCCCCCTAAAGCGTTGTCGTACCCTCACCTGGACCCTCAACCGTCCCCGTCCCCTAACCCTAACCCTAGCCCGAACCCTAACCCTAACCCTTCCCCGAAGCCTGACCCTCACCCGTCCCCTAATCCTAACCCGTACGCTGACACTAACCCGCGCCCTCACACGTACGCTCCCCCTAAAGCGTTGTCGTACCCTCACCTGGACCCTCAACCGTCTCCGTCCCCTAACCCTAACCCTAGCCCGAACCCTAACCCTAACCCTTCCCCGAAGCCTGACCCTCACCCGTCCCCTAATCCTAACCCGTACACTGACACTGACCCGCGCCCTCACACGTACGCTCCCCCTAAAGCGTTGTCGTACCCTCACCTGGACCCTAAACCGTCCCCGTCCCCTAACCCTAACCCTAGCCCGAACCCTAACCCTAACCCTTCCCCGAAGCCTGACCCTCACCCGTCCCCTAATCCTAACCCGTACGCTGACACTAAGCCGCGCCCTCACACGTACGCTCCCCAAAAGCGTTGTCGTAGCCTCACCTGGACCCTAAACCGTCCCCGTCCCCTAACCCTAACCCTAGCCCGAACCCTAACCCTAACCCTTCCCCGAAGCCTGACCCTCACCCGTCCCCTAATCCTAACCCGTACGCTGACACTAACCCGCGCCCTCACACGTACGCTCCCCCTAAAGCGTTGTCGTACCCTCACCTGGACCCTAAACCGTCCCCGTCCCCTAACCCTAACCCTAGCCCGAACCCTAACCCTAACCCTTCCCCGAAGCCTGACCCTCACCCGTCCCCTAATCCTAACCCGTACGCCGACACTAACCCGCGCCCTCACACGTACGCTCCCCCTACAACGTTGTCGTAACCTCACCTGGACCCTAAACCGTCCCCGTCCCCTAACCCTAACCCTAGCCCGAACCCTAACCCTAACCCTTCCCCGAAGCCTGACCCTCACCCGTCCCCTAATCCTAACCCGTACGCTGACACTAACCCGCGCCCTCACACGTACGCTCCCCCTAAAGCGTTGTCGTACCCTCACCTGGACCCTAAACCGTCCCCGTCCCCTAACCCTAACCCTAGCCCGAACCCTAACCCTAACCCTTCCCCGAAGCCTGACCCTCACCCGTCCCCTAATCCTAACCCGTACGCTGACACTAACCCACGCCCTCACACGTACGCTCCCCCTAAAGCGTTGTCGTACCCTCAGCTGGACCCTAAACCGTCCCCGTCCCCTAACCCTAACCCTAGCCCGAACCCTAACCCTAACCCTTCCCCGAAGCCTGACCCTCACCCGTCCCCTAATCCTAACCCGTACGCTGACACTAACCCGCGCCCTCACACGTACGCTCCCCCTAAAGCGTTGTCGTACCCTCACCTGGACCCTAAACCGTCCCCGTCCCCTAACCCTAACCCTAGCCCGAACCCTAACCCTAACCCTTCCCCGAAGCCTGACCCTCACCCGTCCCCTAATCCTAACCCGTACGCTGACACTAACCCGCGCCCTCACACGTACGCTCCCCCTAAAGCGTTGTCGTACCCTCACCTGGACCCTAAACCTTCCCCGTCCCCTAACCCTAACCCTAGCTCGAACCCTAACCCTAACCCTTCCCCGAAGCCTGACCCTCACCCGTCCCCTAATCCTAACCCGTACGCTGACACTAACCCGCGCCCTCACACGTACGCTCCCCCTAAAGCGTTGTCGTACCCTCACCTGGACCCTAAACCTTCCCCGTCCACTAACCCTAACCCTAGCCCGAACCCTAACCCTAACCCTTCCCCGAAGCCTGACCCTCACCCGTTCCCTAATCCTAACCCGTACGCTGACCCTAACCCGCGCCCTCACACGTACGCTCCCCCTAAAGCGTTGTCGTACCCTCACCTGGACCCTAAATCGTCCCCGTCCCCTAACCCTAACCCTAGCCCGAACCCTAACCCTAAACCTTCCCCGAAGCCTGACAGTCACACGTCCCCTAATCCTAACCCGTACGCTGACACGAACCCGAGCCCTCACACGTACGCTCCCCCTAAAGCGTTGTCGTACCCTCACCTGGACCCTAAACCGTCCCCGTTTCCTAACCCTAACCCTAGCCCGAACCCTAACCCTAACCGTTCCCCGAAGCCTGACCCTCACCCGTCCCCTAATCCTAACCCGTACGCTGACACTAACCCGCGCCCTCACACGTACGCTCCCCCTACAGCGTTGTCGTACCCTCACCTGGACCCTAAACCGTCCCCGTCCCCTAACCCTAACCCTAGCCCGAACCCTAACCCTAACCCTTCCCCGAAGCCTGACCCTCACCCGTCCCCTAATCTTAACCCGTACGCTGACACTAACCCGCGCTCTCACACGTATGCTCCCCCTACAGCGTTGTCGTACCCTCACCTGGACCCTAAACCGTCCCCGTCCCCTAACCCTTACCCTTGCCCGAACCCTAACCCTAACCCTTCCCCGAAGCCTGACCCTCACCCGTCCCCTAATCCTAACCCGTACGCTGACACTAACCCGCGCCCTCACATGTACGCTCCCCCTACAGCGTTGTCGTACCCTCACCTGGACCCTAAACCGTCCCCGTCCCCTAACCCTAACCCTAGCCCGAACCCTAACCCTAACCCTTCCCCGAAACCTGACCCTCACCCGTCCCCTAATCCTAACCCGTACGCTGACACTAACCCGCGCCCTCACACGTACGCTCCCCCTAAAGCGTTGTCGTACCCTCACCTGGACCCTAAACCGTCCCCGTCCCCTAACCCTAACCCTAGCCCGAACCCTAACCCTAACCCTTCCCCGAAGCCTGACCCTCACCCGTCCCCTAATCCTAACCCGTACGCTGACACTAACCCGCGCCCTCACATGTAAGCTCCCCCTACAGCGTTGTCGTAACCTCACCTGGACCCTAAACCGTCCCCGTCCCCTAACCCTAACCCTAGCCAGAACCCTAACCCTAACCCTTCCCCGAAGCCTGACCCTCACCCGTCCCCTAATCCTAACCCGTACGCTGACACTAACCCGCGCCCTCACACGTACGGTCCCCCTACAGCGTTGTCGTACCCTCACCTGGACACTAAACCGTCCCCGTCCCCTAACCCTAACCCTAGGCCGAACCCTAACCCTAACCCTTCCCCGAAGCCTGACCCTCACCCGTCCCCTAATCCTAACCCGTACGCTGACACTAACCCGCGCCCTCACACGTACGCTCCCCCTAAAGCGTTGTCGTACCCTCACCTGGACCCTAAACCGTCCCCGTCCCCTAACCCTAACCCTAGCCCGAACCCTAACCCTAACCCTTCCCCGAAGCCTGACCCTCACCCGTCCCCTAATCCTAACCCGTACGCTGACACTAAGCTGCGCCCTCACACGTACGCTCCCCCTAAAGCGTTGTCGTACCCTCACCTGGACCCTAAACCGTCCCCGTCCCCTAACCCTAACCCTAGCCCGAAGCCTAACCCTAACCCTTCCCCGAAGCCTGACACTCACCCTTCCCCTAATCCTAACCCGTACGCTGACACTAACCCGCGCCCTCACACGTACGCTCCCCCTAATGCGTTGTCGTACCCTCACCTGGACCCTAAACCGTCCCCGTCCCCTAACCCTAACCCTAGCCCGAACCCTAACCCTAACCCTTCCCCGAAGCCTGACCCCCACCCGTCCCCTAAACCTAACCCGTACGCTGACACTAAGCTGCGCCCTCACACGTACGCTCCCCCTAAAGCGTTGTCGTACCCTCACCTGGACCCTAAACCGTCCCCGTCCCCTAACCCTAACCCTAGCCCGAACCCTAACCCTAACAATTCCCCGAAGCCTGACCCTCACCCGCCCCTAATCCTAACCCGTACGCTGACACTAACACGCGCCCTCACACGTACGCTCCCCCTAAAGCGTTGTCGTACCCTCACCTGGACCCTAAACCGTCCCCGTCCCCTAACCCTAACCCTAGCCCGAACCCTAACCCTAACCCTTCCCCGAAGCCTGACCCTCACCCGTCCCCTAATCCTAACCCGTACGCTGACACTAACCCGCGCCCTCACACGTACGCTCCCCCTAAAGCGTTGTCGTACCCTCACCTGGACCCTAAACCGTCCCCGTCCCCTAACCCTAACCCTAGCCCGAACCCTAACCCTAACCCTTCCCCGAAGCCTGACCCTCACCCGTCCCCTAATCCTAACCCGTACGCTGACACTAACCCACGCCTTCACACGTACGCTCCCCCTAAAGCGTTGTCGTACCCTCACCTGGACCCTAAACCGTCCCTGTCCCCTAACCCTAACCCTAGCCCGAACCCTAACCCTAACCCTTCCCCGGAGCCTGACCCTCACCCGTCGCCTAATCCTAACCCGTACGCTGACACTAACCCGCGCCCTCACACGTACGCTCCCCCTAAAGCGTTGTCGTACCCTCACCTGGACCCTCAACCGTCCCCGTCCCCTAACCCTAACCCTAGCCCGAACCCTAACCCTAACCCTTCCCCGAAGCCTGACCCTCACCCGTCCCCTAATCCTAACCCGTACGCTGACACTAACCCGCGCCCTCACACGTACGCTCCCCCTAAAGCGTTGTCGTACCCTCACCTGGACCCTCAACCGTCTCCGTCCCCTAACCCTAACCCTAGCCCGAACCCTAACCCTAACCCTTCCCCGAAGCCTGACCCTCACCCGTCCCCTAATCCTAACCCGTACACTGACACTGACCCGCGCCCTCACACGTACGCTCCCCCTAAAGCGTTGTCGTACCCTCACCTGGACCCTAAACCGTCCCCGTCCCCTAACCCTAACCCTAGCCCGAACCCTAACCCTAACCCTTCCCCGAAGCCTGACCCTCACCCGTCCCCTAATCCTAACCCGTACGCTGACACTAAGCCGCGCCCTCACACGTACACTCCCCCTAAAGCGTTGTCGTAGCCTCACCTGGACCCTAAACCGTCCCCGTCCCCTAACCCTAACCCTAGCCCGAACCCTAACCCTAACCCTTCCCCGAAGCCTGACCCTCACCCGTCCCCTAATCCTAACCCGTACGCTGACACTAACCCGCGCCCTCACACGTACGCTCCCCCTAAAGCGTTGTCGTACCCTCACCTGGACCCTAAACCGTCCCCGTCCCCTAACCCTAACCCTAGCCCGAACCCTAACCCTAACCCTTCCCCGAAGCCTGACCCTCACCCGTCCCCTAATCCTAACCCGTACGCCGACACTAACCCGCGCCCTCACACGTACGCTCCCCCTACAACGTTGTCGTAACCTCACCTGGACCCTAAACCGTCCCCGTCCCCTAACCCTAACCCTAGCCCGAACCCTAACCCTAACCCTTCCCCGAAGCCTGACCCTCACCCGTCCCCTAATCCTAACCCGTACGCTGACACTAACCCGCGCCCTCACACGTACGCTCCCCCTAAAGCGTTGTCGTACCCTCACCTGGACCCTAAACCGTCCCCGTCCCCTAACCCTAACCCTAGCCCGAACCCTAACCCTAACCCTTCCCTGAAGCCTGACCCTCACCCGTCCCCTAATCCTAACCCGTACGCTGACACTAAGCTGCGCCCTCACACGTACGCTCCCCCTAAAGCGTTGTCGTACCCTCACCTGGACCCTAAACCGTCCCCGTCCCCTAACCCTAACCCTAGCCCGAAGCCTAACCCTAACCCTTCCCCGAAGCCTGACACTCACCCTTCCCCTAATCCTAACCCGTACGCTGACACTAACCCGCGTCCTCACACGTACGCTCCCCCTAATGCGTTGTCGTACCCTCACCTGGACCCTAAACCGTCCCCGTCCCCTAACCCTAACCCTAGCCCGAACCCTAACCCTAACCCTTCCCCGAAGCCTGACCCCCACCCGTCCCCTAAACCTAACCCGTACGCTGACACTAAGCTGCGCCCTCACACGTACGCTCCCCCTAAAGCGTTGTCGTACCCTCACCTGGACCCTAAACCTTCCCCGTCCCCTAAACCTAACCCTAGCTCGAACCCTAATCCTAACCCTTCCCCGAAGCCTGACCCTCACCCGTCCCCTAATCCTAACCCGTACGCTGACACTAACCCGCGCCCTCACACTTACGCTCCCCCTACAACGTTGTCGTACCGTCACCTGGACCCTAAACCTTCCCCGTCCCCTAACCCTAACCCTAGCCCGAACCCTAACCCTAACCCTTCCCCGAAGCCTGACCCTCACCCGTCCCCTAATCCTAACCCGTACGCTGACACTAACCCGCGCCCTCACACGTACGCTCCCCCTAAAGCGTTGTCGTACCCTCACCTGGACCCTAAACCTTCCCCGTCCACTAACCCTAACCCTAGCCCTAACCCTAACCCTAACCCTTCCCCGAAGCCTGACCCTCACCCGTTCCCTAATCCTAACCCGTACGCTGACCCTAACCCGCGCCCTCACACGTACGCTCCCCCTAAAGCGTTGTCGTACCCTCACCTGGACCCTAAATCGTCCCCGTCCCCTAACCCTAACCCTAGCCCGAACCCTAACCCTAACCCTTCCCCGAAGCCTGACAGTCACACGTCCCCTAATCCTAACCCGTACGCTGACACGAACCCGAGCCCTCACACGTACGCTCCCCCTAAAGCGTTGTCGTACCCTCACCTGGACCCTAAACCGTCCCCGTTTCCTAACCCTAACCCTAGCCCGAACCCTAACCCTAACCGTTCCCCGAAGCCTGACCCTCACCCGTCCCCTAATCCTAACCCGTACGCTGACACTAACCCGCGCCCTCACACGTACGCTCCCCCTACAGCGTTGTCGTACCCTCACCTGGACCCTAAACCGTCCCCGTCCCCTAACCCTAACCCTAGCCCGAACCCTAACCCTAACCCTTCCCCGAAGCCTGACCCTCACCCGTCCCCTAATCCTAACCCGTACGCTGACACTAACCCGCGCCCTCACACGTACGCTCCCCCTAAAGCGTTGTCGTACCCTCACCTGGAACCTAAACCTTCCCCGTCCACTAACCCTAACCCTAGCCCGAACCCTAACCCTAACCCTTCCCCGAAGCCTGACAGTCACACGTCCCCTAATCCTAACCCGTACGCTGACACTAACCCGCGCCCTCACACGTACGCTCCCCCTAAAGCGTTGTCGTACTCTCACCTGGACCCTAAACCGTCCCCGTTTCCTAACCCTAACCCTAGCCCGGACCCTAACCCTAACCGTTCCCCGAAGCCTGACCCTCACCCGTCCCCTAAACCTAACCCGTACGCTGACACTAACCCGCGCCCTCACACATACGCTCCCCCTACAGCGTTGTCGTACCCTCACCTGGACCCTAAACCGTCCCCGTCCCCTAACCCTAACCCTAGCCCGAACCCTAACCCTAACCCTTCCCCGAAGCCTGACCCTCACCCGTCCCCTAATCTTAACCCGTACGCTGACACTAACCCGCGCTCTCACACGTATGCTCCCCCTACAGCGTTGTCGTACCCTCACCTGGACCCTAAACCGTCCCCGTCCCCTAACCCTTACCCTTGCCCGAACCCTAACCCTAACCCTTCCCCGAAGCCTGACCCTCACCCGTCCCCTAATCCTAACCCGTACGCTGACACTAACCCGCGCCCTCACATGTACGCTCCCCCTACAGCGTTGTCGTACCCTCACCTGGACCCTAAACCGTCCCCGTCCCCTAACCCTAACCCTAGCCCGAACCCTAACCCTAACCCTTCCCCGAAACCTGACCCTCACCCGTCCCCTAATCCTAACCCGTACGCTGACACTAACCCGCGCCCTCACACGTACGCTCCCCCTAAAGCGTTGTCGTACCCTCACCTGGACCCTAAACCGTCCCCGTCCCCTAACCCTAACCCTAGCCCGAACCCTAACCCTAACCCTTCCCCGAAGCCTGACCCTCACCCGTCCCCTAATCCTAACCCGTACGCTGACACTAACCCGCGCCCTCACATGTAAGCTCCCCCTACAGCGTTGTCGTAACCTCACCTGGACCCTAAACCGTCCCCGTCCCCTAACCCTAACCCTAGCCAGAACCCTAACCCTAACCCTTCCCCGAAGCCTGACCCTCACCCGTCCCCTAATCCTAACCCGTACGCTGACACTAACCCGCGCCCTCACACGTACGCTCCCCCTACAGCGTTGTCGTACCCTCACCTGGACACTAAACCGTCCCTGTCCCCTAACCCTAACCCTAGGCCGAACCCTAACCCTAACCCTTCCCCGAAGCCTGACCCTCACCCGTCCCCTAATCCTAACCCGTACGCTGACACTAACCCGCGCCCTCACACGTACGCTCCCCCTAAAGCGTTGTCGTACCCTCACCTGGACCCTAAACCGTCCCCGTCCCCTAACCCTAACCCTAGCCCGAACCCTAACCCTAACCCTTCCCCGAAGCCTGACCCTCACCCGTCCCCTAATCCTAACCCGTACGCTGACACTAAGCTGCGCCCTCACACGTACGCTCCCCCTAAAGCGTTGTCGTACCCTCACCTGGACCCTAAACCGTCCCCGTCCCCTAACCCTAACCCTAGTCCGAAGCCTAACCCTAACCCTTCCCCGAAGCCTGACACTCACCCTTCCCCTAATCCTAACCCGTACGCTGACACTAACCCGCGCCCTCACACGTACGCTCCCCCTAATGCGTTGTCGTACCCTCACCTGGACCCTAAACCGTCCCCGTCCCCTAACCCTAACCCTAGCCCGAACCCTAACCCTAACCCTTCCCCGAAGCCTGACCCCCACCCGTCCCCTAAACCTAACCCGTACGCTGACACT
The DNA here is from genome assembly GCF_963455315.2 of Globicephala melas. Lineage (NCBI taxonomy): Eukaryota > Metazoa > Chordata > Mammalia > Artiodactyla > Delphinidae > Globicephala > Globicephala melas. Next base: position 146,500 of record NW_027207564.1, on the reverse strand, counting down.
AAGCTGCGCCCTCACACGTACGCTCCCCCTATAGCGTTGTCGTACCCTCACCTGGACCCTAAACCGTCCCCGTCCCCTAACCCTAACCCTAGCCCGAACCCTAACCCTAACCCTTCCCCGAAGCCTGACCCTCACCCGTCCCCTAATCCTAACCCGTACGCTGACACTAACCCGCGCCCTCACACGTACGCTGCCCCTAAAGCGTTGTCGTACCCTCACCTGGACCCTAAACCGTCCCCGTCCCCTAACCCTAACCCTAGCCCGAACCCTAACCCTAACCCTTCCCCGGAGCCTGACCCTCACCCGTCGCCTAATCCTAACCCGTACGCTGACACTAACCCGCGCCCTCACACGTACGCTCCCCCTAAAGCGTTGTCGTACCCTCACCTGGACCCTCAACCGTCCCCGTCCCCTAACCCTAACCCTAGCCCGAACCCTAACCCTAACCCTTCCCCGAAGCCTGACCCTCACCCGTCCCCTAATCCTAACCCGTACGCTGACACTAACCCGCGCCCTCACACGTACGCTCCCCCTACAGCGTTGTCGTACCCTCACCTGGACCCTAAACCGTCCCCGTCCCCTAACCCTAACCCTAGCCCGAACCCTAACCCTAACCCTTCCCCGAAGCCTGACCCTCACCCGTCCCCTAATCCTAACCCGTACGCTGACACTAACCCGCGCCCTCACACGTACGCTCCCCCTAAAGCGTTGTCGTACCCTCACCTGGACCCTAAACCGTCCCCGTCCCCTAACCCTAACCCTAGCCCGAACCCTAACCCTAACCCTTCCCCGAAGCCTGACCCTCACCCGTCCCCTAATCCTAACCCGTACGCTGACACTAACCCGCGCCCTCACACGTACGCTCCCCCTAAAGCGTTGTCGTACCCTCACCTGGACCCTAAACCGTCCCCGTCCCCTAACCCTAACCCTAGCCCGAACCCTAACCCTAACCCTTCCCCGAAGCCTGACCCTCACCCGTCGCCTTATCGTAACACGTACGCTGACACTAACCCGCGCCCTCACACGTACGCTCCCCCTAAAGCGTTGTCGTACCCTCACCTGGACCCTAAACCGTCCCCGTCCCCTAACCCTAACGCTAGCCCGAACCCTAACCCTATCCCTTCCCCGAAGCCTGACCCTCACCCGTCCCCTAATCCTAACCCGTACGCTGACACTAACCCGCGCCCTCACACGTACGCTCCCCCTAAAGCGTTGTCGTAACCTCACCTGGACCCTAAACCGTCCCCGTCCCCTAACCCTAACCCTAGCCCGAACCCTAACCCTAACCCTTCCCCGAAGCCTGACCCTCACCCGTCCCCTAATCCTAACCCGTACGCTGACACTAACCCGCGCCCTCACACGTACGCTCCCCCTAAAGCGTTGTCGTACCCTCACCTGGAACCTAAACCGTCCCCGTCCCCTAACCCTAACCCTAGCCCGAACCCTAACCCTAACCCTTCCCCGAAGCCTGACCCTCACACGTCCCCTAATCCTAACCCGTACGCTGACACTAACCCGCGCCCTCACACGTACGCTCCCCCTAAAGCGTTGTCGTACCCTCACCTGGACCCTAAACCGTCCCCGTCCCCTAACCCTAACCCTAGCCCGAACCCTAACCCTAACCCTTCCCCGAAGCCTGACACTCACCCGTCCCCTAATCCTAACCCGTACGCTGACACTAACCCGCGCCCTCACACGTACGCTCCCCGTAAAGCGTTGTCGTACCCTCACCTGGACCCTAAACCGTCCCCGTCCCCTAACCCTAACCCTAGCCCGAACCCTAACCCTAACCCTTCCCCGAAGCCTGACCCTCACCCGTCGCCTAATCCTAACCCGTACGCTGACACTAACCCGCGCCCTCACACGTACGCTCCCCCTAAAGCGTTGTCGTACCCTCACCTGGACCCTAAACCGTCCCCGTCCCCTAACCCTAACCCTAGCCCGAACCCTAACCCTAACACTTCCCCGAAGCCTGACCCTCACACGTCCCCTAATCCTAACCCGTACGCTGACACTAACCCGCGCCCTCACACGTACGCTCCCCCTAAAGCGTTGTCGTACCCTCACCTGGACCCTAAACCGTCCCCGTCCCCTAACCCTAACGCTAGCCCGAACCCTAACCCTAACCCTTCCCCGAAGCCTGACCCTCACCCGTCCCCTAATCCTAACCCGTACGCTGATACTAACCCGCGCCCTCACACATACGCTCCCCCTAAAGCGTTGTCGTACCCTCACCTGGACCCTAAACCGTCCCCGTCCCCTAACCCTAACCCTAGCCCGAAACCTAACCCTAACACTTCCCCGAAGCCTGACCCTCACCCGTCCCCTAATCCTAACCTGTACGCTGACACTAACCCGCGCCCTCACACGTACGCTCCCCCTAAAGCGTTGTCGTACCCTCACCTGGACCCTAAACCGTCCCCGTCCCCTAACCCTAACCCTAGCCCGAACCCTAACCCTAACCCTTCCCCGAAGCCTGACCCTCACCCGTCCCCTAATCCTAACTCGTACGCTGACACTAACCCGCGCCCTCACACGTACGCTCCCCCTAAAGCGTTGTCGTACCCTCACCTGGACCCTAAACCGTCCCCGTCCCCTAACCCTAACCCTAGCCCGAACCCTAACCCTAACCCTTCCCCGAAGCCTGACCCTCACCCGTCCCCTAATCCTAACCCGTACGCTGACACTAACCCGCGCCCTCACACGTACGCTCCCCCTAAAGCGTTGTCGTACCCTCACCTGGACCCTAAACCGTCCCCGTCCCCTAACCCTAACCCTAGCCCGAATCCTAACCCTAACCCTTCCCCGAAGCCTGACCCTCACCCGTCCCCTAATCCTAACCCGTACGCTGACACTAACCCGCGCCCTCACACGTACGCTCCCCCTAAAGCGTTGTCGTACCCTCACCTGGACCCTAAACCGTCCCCGTCCCCTAACCCTAACCCTAGCCCGAACCCTAACCCTAACCCTTCCCCGAAGCCTGACCCTCACCCGTCCCCTAATCCTAACCCGTACGCTGACACTAACCCGCGCCCTCACACGTACGCTCCCCCTAAAGCGTTGTCGTACCCTCACCTGGACCCTAAACCGTCCCCGTCCCCTAACCCTAACCCTAGCCCGAACCCTAACCCTAACCCTTCCCCGAAGCCTGACCCTCACCCGTCGCCTTATCCTAACCCGTACGCTGACACTAACCCGCGCCCTCACACGTACGCTCCCCCTAAAGCGTTGTCGTACCCTCACCTGGACCCTAAACCGTCCCCGTCCCCTAACCCTAACCCTAGCCCGAACCTTAATCCTAACCCTTCCCCGAAGCCTGACCCTCACCCGTCCCCTAATCCTAACCCGTACGCTGACACTATCCCGCGCCCTCACACGTACGCTCCCCCTAAAGCGTTGTCGTAACCTCACATGGACCCTAAACCGTCCCCGTCCCCTAACCCTAACCCTAGCCCGAACCCTAACCCTAACCCTTCCCCGAAGCCTGACCCTCACCCGTCCCCTAATCCTAACCCGTACGCTGACACGAACCCGCGCCCTCACACGTACGCTCCCCCTAAAGCGTTGTCGTACCCTCACCTGGACCCTAAACCGTCCCCGTCCCCTAACCCTAACCCTAGCCCGAACCCTAACCCTAACCCTTCCCCGAAGCCTGACCCTCACCCGTCGCCTAATCGTAAACCGTACGCTGACACTAACCCGCGCCCTCACACGTACGCTCCCCCTAAAGCGTTGTCGTACCCTCACCTGGACCCTAAACCGTCCCCGTCCCCTAACCCTAACCCTAGCCCGAACCCTAACCCTAACACTTCCCCGAAGCCTGACCCTCACCCGTCCCCTAATCCTAACCCGTACGCTGACACTAACCCGCGCCCTCACACGTACGCTCCCCCTAAAGCGTTGTCGTACCCTCACCTGCACCCTAAACCGTCCCCGTCCCCTAACCCTAACCCTAGCCCGAACCCTAACCCTAACCCTTCCCCGAAGCCTGACCCTCACCCGTCCCCTAATCCTAACCCGTACGCTGACACTAACCCGCGCCCTCACACTTACGCTCCCCCTACAACGTTGTCGTACCGTCACCTGGACCCTAAACCTTCCCCGTCCCCTAACCCTAACCCTAGCCCGAACCCTAACCCTAACCCTTCCCCGAAGCCTGACCCTCACCCGTCCCCTAATCCTAACCCGTACGCTGACACTAACCCGCGCCCTCACACGTACGCTCCCCCTACAGCATTGTCGTACCCTCACCTGGACCCTAAACCGTCCCCGTCCCCTAACCCTAACCCTAGCCCGAACCCTAACCCTAACCCTTCCCCGAAGCCTGACCCTCACCCGTCCCCTAATCCTAACCCGTACGCTGACACTAACCCGCGCCCTCACACGTACGCTCCCCCTAAAGCGTTGTCGTACCCTCACCTGGACCCTAAACCGTCCCCGTCCCCTAACCCTAACCCTAGCCCGAACCCTAACCCTAACCCTTCCCCGAAGCCTGACCCTCACCCTTCCCCTAATCCTAACCCGTACGCTGACACTAAGCCGCGCCCTCACACGTACGCTCCCCCTAAAGCGTTGTCGTACCCTCATCTGGACCCTAAACCGTCCCCGTCCCCTAACCCTAACCCTAGCCCGAACCCTAACCCTAACACTTCCCCGAAGCCTGACACTCACCCTTCCCCTAATCCTAACCCGTACGCTGACACTAACCCGCGCCCTCACACGTACGCTCCCCCTAAAGCGTTGTCGTACCCTCACCTGGACCCTAAACCGTCCCCGTCCCCTAACCCTAACCCTAGCCCGAACCCTAACCCTAACCCTTCCCCGAAGCCTGACCCTCACCCGTCCCCTAATCCTAACCCGTACGCTGACACTAACCCGCGCCCTCACACGTACGCTCCCCCTAAAGCGTTGTCGTACCCTCACCTGGACCCTAAACCGTCCCCGTCCCCTAACCCTAACCCTAGCCCGAACCCTGACCCTAACCCTTCCCAGAAGCCTGACCCTCACCCGTCCCCTAATCCTAACCCGTACGCTGACACTAACCCGCGCCCTCACACGTACGCTCCCCCTAAAGCGTTGTCGTACCCTCACCTGGACCCTAAACCGTCCCCGTCCCCTAACCCTAACCCTAGCCCGAACCCTAACCCTAACCCTTCCCCGAAGCCTGACCTTCACCCGTCCCCTAATCCTAATCCGTACGCTGACACTAATCCGCGCCCTCTCATGTACGCTCCCCCTGAAGCGTTGTCGTACCCTCACCTGGACCCTAAACCGTCCCCGTCCCCTAACCCTAACCCTAGCCCGAACCCTAACCCTAACCCTTCCCCGAAGCCTGACCCTCACCCGTCCCCTAATCCTAACCCGTACGCTGACACTAAGCCGCGCCCTCACACGTACGCTCCCCCTAAAGCGTTGTCGTACTCTCACCTGGAACCTAAACCGTCCCCATCCCCTAACCCTAACCGTAGCCCGAACCCTAACCCTAACCCTTCCCCGAAGCCTGACCCTCAGCCATCCCATAATCCTAACCCGTACGCTGACACTAACCCGCGCCCTCACACGTACGCTCCCCCTAAAGCGTTGTCGTACCCTCACCTGGACCCTAAACCGTTCCCGTCCCCTAACCCTAACCCTAGCCCGAACCCTAACCCTAACCCTTCCCCGAAGCCTGACCCTCACACGTCCCCTAATCCTAACCCGTACGCTGACACTAACCCGCGCCCTCACACGTACGCTCCCCCTAAAGCGTTGTCGTACCCTCACCTGGACCCTAAACCGTCCCCATCCCCTAACCCTAACCCTAGCCCGAACCCGAACCCTAACCCTTCCCCGAAGCCTGACACTTACCCGTCCCCTAATCCTAACCCGTACGCTGACACTAACCCACGCCCTCACACGTACGCTCCCCCTAAAGCGTTGTCGTACCCTCACCTGGACCCTAAACCGTTCCCGTCCCCTAACCCTAACCCTAGCCCGAACCCTAACCCTAACCCTTCCCCGAAGCCTGACCCTCACACGTCCCCTAATCCTAACCCGTACGCTGACACTAACCCGCGCCCTCACACGTACGCTCCCCCTAAATCGTTGTCGTACCCTCACCTGGACCCTAAACCGTCCCCATCCCCTAACCCTAACCCTAGCCCGAACCCTAACCCTAACCCTTCCCCGAAGCCTGACACTCACCCGTCCCCTAATCCTAACCCGTACGCTGACACTAACCCGCGCCCTCACACGTACGCTCCCCCTAAAGCGTTGTCGTACCCTCACCTGGACCCTAAACCGTCCCCATCCCCTAACCCTAACCCTAGCCCGAACCCTAACCCTAACCCTTCCCCGAAGCCTGACACTCACCCGTCCCCTAATCCTAACCCGTACGCTGACACTAACCCGCGCCCTCACACGTACGCTCCCCCTAAAGCGTTGTCGTACCCTCACCTGGACCCTAAACCGTCCCCGTCCCCTAACCCTAACCCTAGCCCGAACCCTAACCCTAACCCTTCCCCGAAGCCTGACCCTCACCCGTCCCCTAATCCTAACCCGTACGCTGACACTAACCCGCGCCCTCACACGTACGCTCCCCCTAAAGCGTTGTCGTACCCTCACCTGGACCCTAAACCGTCCCCGTCCCCTAACCCTAACCCTAGCCCGAACCCTAACCCTAACCCTTCCCCGAAGCCTGACCCTCACCCGTCCCCTAATCCTAACCCGTACGCTGACACTAACCCGCGCCCTCACACGTACGCTCCCCCTAAAGCGTTGTCGTACCCTCACCTGGACCCTAAACCTTCCCCGTCTCCTAACCCTATCCCTAGCCCGAACCCTAACCCTAACCCTTCCCCGAAGCCTGACCCTCACACGTCCCCTAATCCTAACCCGTACGCTGACACTAAGCCGCGCCCTCACACGTACGCTCCCCCTAAACCGTTGTCGTACCCTCACCTGGACCCTAAACCGTCCCCGTCCCCTAACCCTAACCCTAGCCCGAACCCTAGCCCTAACCCTTCCCCGAAGCCTGACACTCACCCGTCCCCTAATCCTAACCCGTACGCTGACACGAACCCGCGCCATCACACGTACGCTCCCCCTAGAGCGTTGTCGTACCCTCACCTGGACCCTAAACCGTCCCCGTCCCCTAACCCTAACCCTAGCCCGAACCCTAACCCTAACCCTTCCCCGAAGCCTGACCCTCACCCGTCCCCTAATCCTAACCCGTACGCTGACACTAACCCGCGCCCTCACACGTACGCTCCCCCTAAAGCGTTGTCGTACCCTCACCTGGACCCTAAACCGTCCCCGTCCCCTAACCCTAACCCTAGCCCGAACCCTAACCCTAACCCTTCCCCGAAGCCTGACCCTCACCCGTCCCCTAATCCTAACCCGTACGCTGACACTAAGCCGCGCCCTCACACGTACGCTCCCCCTAAAGCGTTGTCGTACCCTCACCTGGACCCTAAACCGTCCCCGTCCCCTAACCCTAACCCTAGCCCGAACCCTAACCCTAACCCTTCCCCGAAGCCTGACCCTCACCCGTCCCCTAATCCTAACCCGTACGCTGACACTAACCCGCGCCCTCACACGTACGCTCCCCCTAAAGCGTTGTCGTACCCTCACCTGGACCCTAAACCGTCCCCGTCCCCTCTCCCTAACCCTAGCCCGAACCCTGACCCTAACCCTTCCCAGAAGCCTGACCCTCACCCGTCCCCTAATCCTAACCCGTACGCTGACACTAACCCGCGCCCTCACACGTACGCTCCCCCTAAAGCGTTGTCGTACCCTCACCTGGACCCTAAACCGTCCCCGTCCCCTAACCCTAACCCTAGCCCGAACCCTAACCCTAACCCTTCCCCGAAGCCTGACCTTCACCCGTCCCCTAATCCTAATCCGTACGCTGACACTAATCCGCGCCCTCACACGTACGCTCCCCCTGAAGCGTTGTCGTACCCTCACCTGGACCCTAAACCGTCCCCGTCCCCTAACCCTAACCCTAGCCCGAACCCTAACCCTAACCCTTCCCCGAAGCCTGACCCTCACACGTCCCCTAATCCTAACCCGTACGCTGACACTAACCCGCGCCCTCACACGTACGCTCCCCCTAAAGCGTTGTCGTACCCTCACCTGGACCCTAAACCGTCCCCATCCCCTAACCCTAACCCTAGCCCGAACCCTAACCCTAACCCTTCCCCGAAGCCTGACACTCACCCGTCCCCTAATCCTAACCCGTACGCTGACACTAACCCGCGCCCTCACACGTACGCTCCCCCTAAAGCGTTGTCGTACCCTCACCTGGACCCTAAACCGTCCCCGTCCCCTAACCCTAACCCTAGCCCGAACCCTAACCCTAACCCTTCCCCGAAGCCTGACCCTCACACGTCCCCTAATCCTAACCCGTACGCTGACCCTAACCCGCGCCCTCACACGTACGCTCCCCCTAAAGCGTTGTCGTACCCTCACCTGGACCCTAAACCGTCCCCATCCCCTAACCCTAACCCTAGCCCGAACCCTAACCCTAACCCTTCCCCGAAGCCTGACACTCACCCGTCCCCTAATCCTAACCCGTACGCTGACACTAACCCGCGCCCTCACACGTACGCTCCCCCTAAAGCGTTGTCGTACCCTCACCTGGACCCTAAACCGTCCCCATCCCCTAACCCTAACCCTAGCCCGAACCCTAACCCTAACCCTTCCCCGAAGCCTGACACTCACCCGTCCCCTAATCCTAACCCGTACGCTGACACTAACCCGCGCCCTCACACGTACGCTCCCCCTAAAGCGTTGTCGTACCCTCACCTGGACCCTAAACCGTCCCCGTCCCCTAACCCTAACCCTAGCCCGAACCCTAACCCTAACCCTTCCCCGAAGCCTGACCCTCACCCGTCCCCTAATCCTAACCCGTACGCTGACACTAACCCGCGCCCTCACACGTACGCTCCCCCTAAAGCGTTGTCGTACCCTCACCTGGACCCTAAACCGTCCCCGTCCCCTAACCCTAACCCTAGCCCGAACCCTAACCCTAACCCTTCCCCGAAGCCTGACCCTCACCCGTCCCCTAATCCTAACCCGTACGCTGACACTAACCCGCGCCCTCACACGTATGCTCCCCCTAAAGCGTTGTCGTACCCTCACCTGGACCCTAAACCTTCCCCGTCTCCTAACCCTAACCCTAGCCCGAACCCTAACCCTAACCCTTCCCCGAAGCCTGACCCTCACACGTCCCCTAATCCTAACCCGTACGCTGACACTAAGCCGCGCCCTCACACGTACGCTCCCCCTAAAGCGTTGTCGTACCCTCTCCTGGACCCTAAACCGTCCCCGTCCCCTAACCCTAACCCTAGCCCGAACCCTAACCCTAACCCTTCCCCGAAGCCTGACACTCACCCGTCCCCTAATCCTAACCCGTACGCTGACACTAACCCGCGCCCTCACACGTACGCTGCCCCTAAAGCGTTGTCGTACCCTCACCTGGACCCTAAACCGTCCCCGTCCCCTAACCCTAACCCTAGCCCGAACCCTAACCCTAACCCTTCCCCGGAGCCTGACCCTCACCCGTCGCCTAATCCTAACCCGTACGCTGACACTAACCCGCGCCCTCACACGTACGCTCCCCCTAAAGCGTTGTCGTACCCTCACCTGGACCCTCAACCGTCCCCGTCCCCTAACCCTAACCCTAGCCCGAACCCTAACCCTAACCCTTCCCCGAAGCCTGACCCTCACCCGTCCCCTAATCCTAACCCGTACGCTGACACTAACCCGCGCCCTCACACGTACGCTCCCCCTACAGCGTTGTCGTACCCTCACCTGGACCCTAAACCGTCCCCGTCCCCTAACCCTAACCCTAGCCCGAACCCTAACCCTAACCCTTCCCCGAAGCCTGACCCTCACCCGTCCCCTAATCCTAACCCGTACGCTGACACTAACCCGCGCCCTCACACGTACGCTCCCCCTAAAGCGTTGTCGTACCCTCACCTGGACCCTAAACCGTCCCCGTCCCCTAACCCTAACCCTAGCCCGAACCCTAACCCTAACCCTTCCCCGAAGCCTGACCCTCACCCGTCCCCTAATCCTAACCCGTACGCTGACACTAACCCGCGCCCTCACACGTACGCTCCCCCTAAAGCGTTGTCGTACCCTCACCTGGACCCTAAACCGTCCCCGTCCCCTAACCCTAACCCTAGCCCGAACCCTAACCCTAACCCTTCCCCGAAGCCTGACCCTCACCCGTCGCCTTATCCTAACACGTACGCTGACACTAACCCGCGCCCTCACACGTACGCTCCCCCTAAAGCGTTGTCGTACCCTCACCTGGACCCTAAACCGTCCCCGTCCCCTAACCCTAACGCTAGCCCGAACCCTAACCCTATCCCTTCCCCGAAGCCTGACCCTCACCCGTCCCCTAATCCTAACCCGTACGCTGACACTAACCCGCGCCCTCACACGTACGCTCCCCCTAAAGCGTTGTCGTAACCTCACCTGGACCCTAAACCGTCCCCGTCCCCTAACCCTAACCCTAGCCCGAACCCTAACCCTAACACTTCCCCGAAGCCTGACCCTCACCCGTCCCCTAATCCTAACCCGTACGCTGACACTAACCCGCGCCCTCACACGTACGCTCCCCCTAAAGCGTTGTCGTACCCTCACCTGGAACCTAAACCGTCCCCGTCCCCTAACCCTAACCCTAGCCCGAACCCTAACCCTAACCCTTCCCCGAAGCCTGACCCTCACACGTCCCCTAATCCTAACCCGTACGCTGACACTAACCCGCGCCCTCACACGTACGCTCCCCCTAAAGCGTTGTCGTACCCTCACCTGGACCCTAAACCGTCCCCGTCCCCTAACCCTAACCCTAGCCCGAACCCTAACCCTAACCCTTCCCCGAAGCCTGACCCTCACCCGTCCCCTAATCCTAACCCGTACGCTGACACTAACCCGCGCCCTCACACGTACGCTCCCCCTAAAGCGTTGTCGTACCCTCACCTGGACCCTAAACCGTCCCCGTCCCCTAACCCTAACCCTAGCCCGAACCCTAACCCTAACCCTTCCCCGAAGCCTGACCCTCACCCGTCGCCTAATCCTAACCCGTACGCTGACACTAACCCGCGCCCTCACACGTACGCTCCCCCTAAAGCGTTGTCGTACCCTCACCTGGACCCTAAACCGTCCCCGTCCCCTAACCCTAACCCTAGCCCGAACCCTAACCCTAACACTTCCCCGAAGCCTGACCCTCACCCGTCCCCTAATCCTAACCCGTACGCTGACACTAACCCGCGCCCTCACACGTACGCTCCCCCTAAAGCGTTGTCGTACCCTCACCTGGACCCTAAACCGTCCCCGTCCCCTAACCCTAACGCTAGCCCGAACCCTAACCCTAACCCTTCCCCGAAGCCTGACCCTCACCCGTCCCCTAATCCTAACCCGTACGCTGATACTAACCCGCGCCCTCACACGTACGCTCCCCCTAAAGCGTTGTCGTACCCTCACCTGGACCCTAAACCGTCCCCGTCCCCTAACCCTAACCCTAGCCCGAAACCTAACCCTAACACTTCCCCGAAGCCTGACCCTCACCCGTCCCCTAATCCTAACCCGTACGCTGACACTAACCCGCGCCCTCACACGTACGCTCCCCCTAAAGCGTTGTCGTACCCTCACCTGGACCCTAAACCGTCCCCGTCCCCTAACCCTAACCCTAGCCCGAACCCTAACACTAACCCTTCCCCGAAGCCTGACCCTCACCCGTCCCCTAATCCTAACTCGTACGCTGACACTAACCCGCGCCCTCACACGTACGCTCCCCCTAAAGCGTTGTCGTACCCTCACCTGGACCCTAAACCGTCCCCGTCCCCTAACCCTAACCCTAGCCCGAACCCTAACCCTAACCCTTCCCCGAAGCCTGACCCTCACCCGTCCCCTAATCCTAACCCGTACGCTGACACTAACCCGCGCCCTCACACGTACGCTCCCCCTAAAGCGTTGTCGTACCCTCACCTGGACCCTAAACCGTCCCCGTCCCCTAACCCTAACCCTAGCCCGAATCCTAACCCTAACCCTTCCCCGAAGCCTGACCCTCACCCGTCCCCTAATCCTAACCCGTACGCTGACACTAACCCGCGCCCTCACACGTACGCTCCCCCTAAAGCGTTGTCGTACCCTCACCTGGACCCTAAACCGTCCCCGTCCCCTAACCCTAACCCTAGCCCGAACCCTAACCCTAACCCTTCCCCGAAGCCTGACCCTCACACGTCCCCTAATCCTAACCCGTACGCTGACACTAACCCGCGCCCTCACACGTACGCTCCCCCTAAAGCGTTGTCGTACCCTCACCTGGACCCTAAACCGTCCCCATCCCCTAACCCTAACCCTAGCCCGAACCCTAACCCTAACCCTTCCCCGAAGCCTGACACTCACCCGTCCCCTAATCCTAACCCGTACGCTGACACTAACCCGCGCCCTCACACGTACGCTCCCCCTAAAGCGTTGTCGTACCCTCACCTGGACCCTAAACCGTCCCCATCCCCTAACCCTAACCCTAGCCCGAACCCTAACCCTAACCCTTCCCCGAAGCCTGACACTCACCCGTCCCCTAATCCTAACCCGTACGCTGACACTAACCCGCGCCCTCACACGTACGCTCCCCCTAAAGCGTTGTCGTACCCTCACCTGGACCCTAAACCGTCCCCGTCCCCTAACCCTAACCCTAGCCCGAACCCTAACCCTAACCCTTCCCCGAAGCCTGACCCTCACCCGTCCCCTAATCCTAACCCGTACGCTGACACTAACCCGCGCCCTCACACGTACGCTCCCCCTAAAGCGTTGTCGTACCCTCACCTGGACCCTAAACCGTCCCCGTCCCCTAACCCTAACCCTAGCCCGAACCCTAACCCTAACCCTTCCCCGAAGCCTGACCCTCACCCGTCCCCTAATCCTAACCCGTACGCTGACACTAACCCGCGCCCTCACACGTACGCTCCCCCTAAAGCGTTGTCGTACCCTCACCTGGACCCTAAACCTTCCCCGTCTCCTAACCCTAACCCTAGCCCGAACCCTAACCCTAACCCTTCCCCGAAGCCTGACCCTCACACGTCCCCTAATCCTAACCCGTACGCTGACACTAAGCCGCGCCCTCACACGTACGCTCCCCCTAAACCGTTGTCGTACCCTCACCTGGACCCTAAACCGTCCCCGTCCCCTAACCCTAACCCTAGCCCGAACCCTAGCCCTAACCCTTCCCCGAAGCCTGACCCTCACCCGTCCCCTAATCCTAACCCGTACGCTGACACGAACCCGCGCCCTCACACGTACGCTCCCCCTAGAGCGTTGTCGTACCCTCACCTGGACCCTAAACCGTCCCCGTCCCCTAACCCTAACCCTAGCCCGAACCCTAACCCTAACCCTTCCCCGAAGCCTGACCCTCACCCGTCCCCTAATCCTAACCCGTACGCTGACACTAACCCGCGCCCTCACACGTACGCTCCCCCTAAAGCGTTGTCGTACCCTCACCTGGACCCTAAACCGTCCCCGTCCCCTAACCCTAACCCTAGCCCGAACCCTAACCCTAACCCTTCCCCGAAGCCTGACCCTCACCCGTCCCCTAATCCTAACCCGTACGCTGACACTAAGCCGCGCCCTCACACGTACGCTCCCCCTAAAGCGTTGTCGTACCCTCACCTGGACCCTAAACCGTCCCCGTCCCCTAACCCTAACCCTAGCCCGAACCCTAACCCTAACCCTTCCCCGAAGCCTGACCCTCACCCGTCCCCTAATCCTAACCCGTACGCTGACACTAACCCGCGCCCTCACACGTACGCTCCCCCTAAAGCGTTGTCGTACCCTCACCTTGACCCTAAACCGTCCCCGTCCCCTAACCCTAACCCTAGCCCGAAACCTGACCCTAACCCTTCCCAGAAGCCTGACCCTCACCCGTCCCCTAATCCTAACCCGTACGCTGACACTAACCCGCGCCCTCACACGTACGCTCCCCCTAAAGCGTTGTCGTACCCTCACCTGGACCCTAAACCGTCCCCGTCCCCTAACCCTAACCCTAGCCCGAACCCTAACCCTAACCCTTCCCCGAAGCCTGACCTTCACCCGTCCCCTAATCCTAATCCGTACGCTGACACTAATCCGCGCCCTCACACGTACGCTCCCCCTGAAGCGTTGTCGTACCCTCACCTGGACCCTAAACCGTCCCCGTCCCCTAACCCTAACCCTAGCCCGAACCCTAACCCTAACCCTTCCCCGAAGCCTGACCCTCACCCGTCCCCTAATCCTAACCCGTACGCTGACACTAAGCCGCGCCCTCACACGTACGCTCCCCCTAAAGCGTTGTCGTACCCTCACCTGGACCCTAAACCGTCCCCGTCCCCTAACCCTAACCGTAGCCCGAACCCTAACCCTAACCCTTCCCCGAAGCCTGACCCTCAGCCATCCCCTAATCCTAACCCGTACGCTGACACTAACCCGCGCCCTCACACGTACGCTCCCCCTAAAGCGTTGTCGTACCCTCACCTGGACCCTAAACCGTTCCCGTCCCCTAACCCTAACCCTAGCCCGAACCCTAACCCTAACCCTTCCCCGAAGCCTGACCCTCACACGTCCCCTAATCCTAACCCGTACGCTGACACTAACCCGCGCCCTCACACGTACGCTCCCCCTAAAGCGTTGTCGTACCCTCACCTGGACCCTAAACCGTCCCCATCCCCTAACCCTAACCCTAGCCCGAACCCTAACCCTAACCCTTCCCCGAAGCCTGACACTCACCCGTCCCCTAATCCTAACCCGTACGCTGACACTAACCCGCGCCCTCACACGTACGCTCCCCCTAAAGCGTTGTCGTACCCTCACCTGGACCCTAAACCGTCCCCGTCCCCTAACCCTAACCCTAGCCCGAACCCTAACCCTAACCCTTCCCCGAAGCCTGACCCTCACACGTCCCCTAATCCTAACCCGTACGCTGACACTAACCCGCGCCCTCACACGTACGCTCCCCCTAAAGCGTTGTCGTACCCTCACCTGGACCCTAAACCGTCCCCATCCCCTAACCCTAACCCTAGCCCGAACCCTAACCCTAACCCTTCCCCGAAGCCTGACACTCACCCGTCCCCTAATCCTAACCCGTACGCTGACACTAACCCGCGCCCTCACACGTACGCTCCCCCTAAAGCGTTGTCGTACCCTCACCTGGACCCTAAACCGTCCCCATCCCCTAACCCTAACCCTAGCCCGAACCCTAACCCTAACCCTTCCCCGAAGCCTGACACTCACCCGTCCCCTAATCCTAACCCGTACGCTGACACTAACCCGCGCCCTCACACGTACGCTCCCCCTAAAGCGTTGTCGTACCCTCACCTGGACCCTAAACCGTCCCCGTCCCCTAACCCTAACCCTAGCCCGAACCCTAACCCTAACCCTTCCCCGAAGCCTGACCCTCACCCGTCCCCTAATCCTAACCCGTACGCTGACACTAACCCGCGCCCTCACACGTACGCTCCCCCTAAAGCGTTGTCGTACCCTCACCTGGACCCTAAACCGTCCCCGTCCCCTAACCCTAACCCTAGCCCGAACCCTAACCCTAACCCTTCCCCGAAGCCTGACCCTCACCCGTCCCCTAATCCTAACCCGTACGCTGACACTAACCCGCGCCCTCACACGTATGCTCCCCCTAAAGCGTTGTCGTACCCTCACCTGGACCCTAAACCTTCCCCGTCTCCTAACCCTAACCCTAGCCCGAACCCTAACCCTAACCCTTCCCCGAAGCCTGACCCTCACACGTCCCCTAATCCTAACCCGTACGCTGACACTAAGCCGCGCCCTCACACGTACGCTCCCCCTAAACCGTTGTCGTACCCTCACCTGGACCCTAAACGGTCCCCGTCCCCTAACCCTAACCCTAGCCCGAACCCTAGCCCTAACCCTTCCCCGAAGCCTGACCCTCACCCGTCCCCTAATCCTAACCCGTACGCTGACACGAACCCGCGCCCTCACACGTACGCTCCCCCTAGAGCGTTGTCGTACCCTCACCTGGACCCTAAACCGTCCCCGTCCCCTAACCCTAACCCTAGCCCGAACCCTAACCCTAACCCTTCCCCGAAGCCTGACCCTCACCCGTCCCCTAATCCTAACCCGTACGCTGACACTAACCCGCGCCCTCACACGTACGCTCCCCCTAAAGCGTTGTCGTACCCTCACCTGGACCCTAAACCGTCCCCGTCCCCTAACCCTAACCCTAGCCCGAACCCTAACCCTAACCCTTCCCCGAAGCCTGACCCTCACCCGTCCCCTAATCCTAACCCGTACGCTGACACTAAGCCGCGCCCTCACACGTACGCTCCCCCTAAAGCGTTGTCGTACCCTCACCTGGACCCTAAACCGTCCCCGTCCCCTAACCCTAACCCTAGCCCGAACCCTAACCCTAACCCTTCCCCGAAGCCTGACCCTCACCCGTCCCCTAATCCTAACCCGTACGCTGACACTAACCCGCGCCCTCACACGTACGCTTCCCCTAAAGCGTTGTCGTACCCTCACCTGGACCCTAAACCGTCCCCGTCCCCTAACCCTAACCCTAGCCCGAACCCTGACCCTAACCCTTCCCAGAAGCCTGACCCTCACCCGTCCCCTAATCCTAACCCGTACGCTGACACTAACCCGCGCCCTCACACGTACGCTCCCCCTAAAGCGTTGTCGTACCCTCACCTGGACCCTAAACCGTCCCCGTCCCCTAACCCTAACCCTAGCCCGAACCCTAACCCTAACACTTCCCCGAAGCCTGACCCTCACCCGTCCCCTAATCCTAACCCGTACGCTGAAACTAACCCGCGCCCTCACACGTACGCTCCCCCTAAAGCGTTGTCGTACCCTCACCTGGACCCTAAACCGTCCCCGTCCCCTAACCCTAACCCTAGCCCGAACCCTAACCCTAACCCTTCCCCGAAGCCTGACCCTCACCCGTCCCCTAATCCTAACCCGTACGCTGACACTAACCCGCGCCCTCACACGTACGCTCCCCCTAAAGCGTTGTCGTACCCTCACCTGGACCCTAAACCGTCCCCGTCCCCTAACCCTAACCCTAGCCCGAACCCTAACCCTAACACTTCCCCGAAGCCTGACCCTCACCCGTCCCCTAATCCTAACCCGTACGCTGACACTAACCCACGCCCTCACACGTACGCTCCCCCTAAAGCGTTGTCGTACCCTCACCTGGACCCTAAACCGTCCCCGTCCCCTAACCCTAACCCTAGCCCGAACCCTAACCCTAACCCTTCCCCGAAGCCTGACCCTCACCCGTCGCTTAATCCTAACCCGTACGCTGACACTAACCCACGCCCTCACACGTACGCTCCCCCTAAAGCGTTGTCGTACCCTCACCTGGACCCTCAACCGTCCCCGTCCCCTAACCCTAACCCTAGCCCGAACCCTAACCCTAACCCTTCCCCGAAGCCTGACCCTCACCCGTCCCCTAATCCTAACCCGTACGCTGACACTAACCCGCGCCCTCACACGTACGCTCCCCCTAAAGCGTTTTCGTACCCTCACCTGGACCCTCAACCGTCTCCGTCCCCTAAGCCTAACCCTAGCCCGAACTCTAACCCTAACCCTTCCCCGAAGCCTGACCCTCACCCGTCCCCTAATCCTAACCCGTACGCTGACACTAACCCGCGCCCTCACACGTACGCTCCCCCTAAAGCGTTGTCGTACCCTCACCTGGACCCTAAACCGTCCCCGTCCCCTAACCCTAACCCTAGCCCGAACCCTAACCCTAACAATTCCCCGAAGCCTGACCCTCACCCGCCCCTAATCCTAACCCGTACGCTGACACTAACACGCGCCCTCACACGTACGCTCCCCCTAAAGCGTTGTCGTACCCTCACCTGGACCCTAAACCGTCCCCGTCCCCTAACCCTAACCCTAGCCCGAACCCTAACCCTAACCCTTCCCCGAAGCCTGACCCTCACCCGTCCCCTAATCCTAACCCGTACGCTGACACTAACCCGCGCCCTCACACGTACGCTCCCCCTAAAGCGTTGTCGTACCCTCACCTGGACCCTAAACCGTCCCCGTCCCCTAACCCTAACCCTAGCCCGAACCCTAACCCTAACCCTTCCCCGAAGCCTGACCCTCACCCGTCCCCTAATCCTAACCCGTACGCTGACACTAACCCACGCCTTCACACGTACGCTCCCCCTAAAGCGTTGTCGTACCCTCACCTGGACCCTAAACCGTCCCTGTCCCCTAACCCTAACCCTAGCCCGAACCCTAACCCTAACCCTTCCCCGGAGCCTGACCCTCACCCGTCGCCTAATCCTAACCCGTACGCTGACACTAACCCGCGCCCTCACACGTACGCTCCCCCTAAAGCGTTGTCGTACCCTCACCTGGACCCTCAACCGTCCCCGTCCCCTAACCCTAACCCTAGCCCGAACCCTAACCCTAACCCTTCCCCGAAGCCTGACCCTCACCCGTCCCCTAATCCTAACCCGTACGCTGACACTAACCCGCGCCCTCACACGTACGCTCCCCCTAAAGCGTTGTCGTACCCTCACCTGGACCCTCAACCGTCTCCGTCCCCTAACCCTAACCCTAGCCCGAACCCTAACCCTAACCCTTCCCCGAAGCCTGACCCTCACCCGTCCCCTAATCCTAACCCGTACACTGACACTGACCCGCGCCCTCACAAGTACGCTCCCCCTAAAGCGTTGTCGTACCCTCACCTGGACCCTAAACCGTCCCCGTCCCCTAACCCTAACCCTAGCCCGAACCCTAACCCTAACCCTTCCCCGAAGCCTGACCCTCACCCGTCCCCTAATCCTAACCCGTACGCTGACACTAAGCCGCGCCCTCACACGTACGCTCCCCCTAAAGCGTTGTCGTAGCCTCACCTGGACCCTAAACCGTCCCCGTCCCCTAACCCTAACCCTAGCCCGAACCCTAACCCTAACCCTTCCCCGAAGCCTGACCCTCACCCGTCCCCTAATCCTAACCCGTACGCTGACACTAACCCGCGCCCTCACACGTACGCTCCCCCTAAAGCGTTGTCGTACCCTCACCTGGACCCTAAACCGTCCCCGTCCCCTAACCCTAACCCTAGCCCGAACCCTAACCCTAACCCTTCCCCGAAGCCTGACCCTCACCCGTCCCCTAATCCTAACCCGTACGCCGACACTAACCCGCGCCCTCACACGTACGCTCCCACTACAACGTTGTCGTAACCTCACCTGGACCCTAAACCGTCCCCGTCCCCTAACCCTAACCCTAGCCCGAACCCTAACCCTAACCCTTCCCCGAAGCCTGACCCTCACCCGTCCCCTAATCCTAACCCGTACGCTGACACTAACCCGCGCCCTCACACGTACGCTCCCCCTAAAGCGTTGTCGTACCCTCACCTGGACCCTAAACCGTCCCCGTCCCCTAACCCTAACCCTAGCCCGAACCCTAACCCTAACCCTTCCCCGAAGCCTGACCCTCACCCGTCCCCTAATCCTAACCCGTACGCTGACACTAACCCACGCCCTCACACGTACGCTCCCCCTAAAGCGTTGTCGTACCCTCAGCTGGACCCTGAACCGTCCCCGTCCCCTAACCCTAACCCTAGCCCGAACCCTAACCCTAACCCTTCCCCGAAGCCTGACCCTCACCCGTCCCCTAATCCTAACCCGTACGCTGACACTAACCCGCGCCCTCACACGTACGCTCCCCCTAAAGCGTTGTCGTACCCTCACCTGGACCCTAAACCGTCCCCGTCCCCTAACCCTAACCCTAGCCCGAACCCTAACCCTAACCCTTCCCCGAAGCCTGACCCTCACCCGTCCCCTAATCCTAACCCGTACGCTGACACTAACCCGCGCCCTCACACGTACGCTCCCCCTAAAGCGTTGTCGTACCCTCACCTGGACCCTAAACCTTCCCCGTCCCCTAACCCTAACCCTAGCTCGAACCCTAACCCTAACCCTTCCCCGAAGCCTGACCCTCACCCGTCCCCTAATCCTAACCCGTACGCTGACACTAACCCGCGCCCTCACACTTACGCTCCCCCTACAACGTTGTCGTACCGTCACCTGGACCCTAAACCTTCCCCGTCCCCTAACCCTAACCCTAGCCCGAACCCTAACCCTAACCCTTCCCCGAAGCCTGACCCTCACCCGTCCCCTAATCCTAACCCGTACGCTGACACTAACCCGCGCCCTCACACGTACGCTCCCCCTAAAGCGTTGTCGTACCCTCACCTGGACCCTAAACCTTCCCCGTCCACTAACCCTAACCCTAGCCCGAACCCTAACCCTAACCCTTCCCCGAAGCCTGACCCTCACCCGTTCCCTAATCCTAACCCGTACGCTGACCCTAACCCGCGCCCTCACACGTACGCTCCCCCTAAAGCGTTGTCGTACCCTCACCTGGACCCTAAATCGTCCCCGTCCCCTAACCCTAACCCTAGCCCGAACCCTAACCCTAAACCTTCCCCGAAGCCTGACAGTCACACGTCCCCTAATCCTAACCCGTACGCTGACACGAACCCGAGCCCTCACACGTACGCTCCCCCTAAAGCGTTGTCGTACCCTCACCTGGACCCTAAACCGTCCCCGTTTCCTAACCCTAACCCTAGCCCGAACCCTAACCCTAACCGTTCCCCGAAGCCTGACCCTCACCCGTCCCCTAATCCTAACCCGTACGCTGACACTAACCCGCGCCCTCACACGTACGCTCCCCCTACAGCGTTGTCGTACCCTCACCTGGACCCTAAACCGTCCCCGTCCCCTAACCCTAACCCTAGCCCGAACCCTAACCCTAACCCTTCCCCGAAGCCTGACCCTCACCCGTCCCCTAATCCTAACCCGTACGCTGACACTAACCCGCGCCCTCACACGTACGCTCCCCCTAAAGCGTTGTCGTACCCTCACCTGGAACCTAAACCTTCCCCGTCCACTAACCCTAACCCTAGCCCGAACCCTAACCCTAACCCTTCCCCGAAGCCTGACAGTCACACGTCCCCTAATCCTAACCCGTACGCTGACACTAACCCGCGCCCTCACACGTACGCTCCCCCTAAAGCGTTGTCGTACTCTCACCTGGACCCTAAACCGTCCCCGTTTCCTAACCCTAACCCTAGCCCGAACCCTAACCCTAACCGTTCCCCGAAGCCTGACCCTCACCCGTCCCCTAAACCTAACCCGTACGCTGACACTAACCCGCGCCCTCACACGTACGCTCCCCCTACAGCGTTGTCGTACCCTCACCTGGACCCTAAACCGTCCCCGTCCCCTAACCCTAACCCTAGCCCGAACCCTAACCCTAACCCTTCCCCGAAGCCTGACCCTCACCCGTCCCCTAATCTTAACCCGTACGCTGACACTAACCCGCGCTCTCACACGTACGCTCCCCCTACAGCGTTGTCGTACCCTCACCTGGACCCTAAACCGTCCCCGTCCCCTAACCCTTACCCTTGCCCGAACCCTAACCCTAACCCTTCCCCGAAGCCTGACCCTCACCCGTCCCCTAATCCTAACCCGTACGCTGACACTAACCCGCGCCCTCACATGTACGCTCCCCCTACAGCGTTGTCGTACCCTCACCTGGACCCTAAACCGTCCCCGTCCCCTAACCCTAACCCTAGCCCGAACCCTAACCCTAACCCTTCCCCGAAACCTGACCCTCACCCGTCCCCTAATCCTAACCCGTACGCTGACACTAACCCGCGCCCTCACACGTACGCTCCCCCTAAAGCGTTGTCGTACCCTCACCTGGACCCTAAACCGTCCCCGTCCCCTAACCCTAACCCTAGCCCGAACCCTAACCCTAACCCTTCCCCGAAGCCTGACCCTCACCCGTCCCCTAATCCTAACCCGTACGCTGACACTAACCCGCGCCCTCACATGTAAGCTCCCCCTACAGCGTTGTCGTAACCTCACCTGGACCCTAAACCGTCCCCGTCCCCTAACCCTAACCCTAGCCAGAACCCTAACCCTAACCCTTCCCCGAAGCCTGACCCTCACCCGTCCCCTAATCCTAACCCGTACGCTGACACTAACCCGCGCCCTCACACGTACGCTCCCCCTACAGCGTTGTCGTACCCTCACCTGGACACTAAACCGTCCCCGTCCCCTAACCCTAAACCTAGGCCGAACCCTAACCCTAACCCTTCCCCGAAGCCTGACCCTCACCCGTACCCTAATCCTAACCCGTACGCTGACACTAACCCGCGCCCTCACACGTACGCTCCCCCTAAAGCGTTGTCGTACCCTCACCTGGACCCTAAACCGTCCCCGTCCCCTAACCCTAACCCTAGCCCGAACCCTAACCCTAACCCTTCCCCGAAGCCTGACCCTCACCCGTCCCCTAATCCTAACCCGTACGCTGACACTAAGCTGCGCCCTCACACGTACGCTCCCCCTAAAGCGTTGTCGTACCCTCACCTGGACCCTAAACCGTCCCCGTCCCCTAACCCTATCCCTAGCCCGAAGCCTAACCCTAACCCTTCCCCGAAGCCTGACACTCACCCTTCCCCTAATCCTAACCCGTACGCTGACACTAACCCGCGCCCTCACACGTACGCTCCCCCTAATGCGTTGTCGTACCCTCACCTGGACCCTAAACCGTCCCCGTCCCCTAACCCTAACCCTAGCCCGAACCCTAACCCTAACCCTTCCCCGAAGCCTGACCCCCACCCGTCCCCTAAACCTAACCCGTACGCTGACACTAAGCTGCGCCCTCACACGTACGCTCCCCCTAAAGCGTTGTCGTACCCTCACCTGGACCCTAAACCGTCCCCGTCCCCTAACCCTAACCCTAGCCCGAACCCTAACCCTAACCCTTCCCCGAAGCCTGACCCTCACCCGTCCCCTAATCCTAACCCGTACGCTGACACTAACCCGCGCCCTCACACGTACGCTGCCCCTAAAGCGTTGTCGTACCCTCACCTGGACCCTAAACCGTCCCCGTCCCCTAACCCTAACCCTAGCCGGAACCCTAACCCTAACCCTTCCCCGGAGCCTGACCCTCACCCGTCGCCTAATCCTAACCCGTACGCTGACACTAACCCGCGCCCTCACACGTACGCTCCCCCTAAAGCGTTGTCGTACCCTCACCTGGACCCTCAACCGTCCCCGTCCCCTAACCCTAACAATAGCCCGAACCCTAACCCTAACCCTTCCCCGAAGCCTGACCCTCACCCGTCCCCTAATCCTAACCCGTACGCTGACACTAACCCGCGCCCTCACACGTACGCTCCCCCTACAGCGTTGTCGTACCCTCACCTGGACCCTAAACCGTCCCCGTCCCCTAACCCTAACCCTAGCCCGAACCCTAACCCTAACCCTTCCCCGAAGCCTGACCCTCACCCGTCCCCTAATCCTAACCCGTACGCTGACACTAACCCGCGCCCTCACACGTACGCTCCCCCTAAAGCGTTGTCGTACCCTCACCTGGACCCTCAACCGTCCCCGTCCCCTAACCCTAACCCTAGCCCGAACCCTAACCCTAACCCTTCCCCGAAACCTGACCCTCACCCGTCCCCTAATCCTAACCCGTACGCTGACACTAACCCGCGCCCTCACACGTACGCTCCCCCTAAAGCGTTGTCGTACCCTCACCTGGACCCTAAACCGTCCCCGTCCCCTAACCCTAACCCTAGCCCGAACCCTAACCCTAACCCTTCCCCGAAGCCTGACCCTCACCCGTCCCCTAATCCTAACCCGTACGCTGACACTAACCCGCGCCCTCACATGTAAGCTCCCCCTACAGCGTTGTCGTAACCTCACCTGGACCCTAAACCGTCCCCGTCCCCTAACCCTAACCCTAGCCAGAACCCTAACCCTAACCCTTCCCCGAAGCCTGACCCTCACCCGTCCCCTAATCCTAACCCGTACGCTGACACTAACCCGCGCCCTCACACGTACGCTCCCCCTACAGCGTTGTCGTACCCTCACCTGGACACTAAACCGTCCCCGTCCCCTAACCCTAAACCTAGGCCGAACCCTAACCCTAACCCTTCCCCGAAGCCTGACCCTCACCCGTACCCTAATCCTAACCCGTACGCTGACACTAACCCGCGCCCTCACACGTACGCTCCCCCTAAAGCGTTGTCGTACCCTCACCTGGACCCTAAACCGTCCCCGTCCCCTAACCCTAACCCTAGCCCGAACCCTAACCCTAACCCTTCCCCGAAGCCTGACCCTCACCCGTCCCCTAATCCTAACCCGTACGCTGACACTAAGCTGCGCCCTCACACGTACGTTCCCCCTAAAGCGTTGTCGTACCCTCACCTGGACCCTAAACCGTCCCCGTCCCCTAACCCTATCCCTAGCCCGAAGCCTAACCCTAACCCTTCCCCGAAGCCTGACACTCACCCTTCCCCTAATCCTAACCCGTACGCTGACACTAACCCGCGCCCTCACACGTACGCTCCCCCTAATGCGTTGTCGTACCCTCACCTGGACCCTAAACCGTCCCCGTCCCCTAACCCTAACCCTAGCCCGAACCCTAACCCTAACCCTTCCCCGAAGCCTGACCCCCACCCGTCCCCTAAACCTAACCCGTACGCTGACACTAAGCTGCGCCCTCACACGTACGCTCCCCCTAAAGCGTTGTCGTACCCTCACCTGGACCCTAAACCGTCCCCGTCCCCTAACCCTAACCCTAGCCCGAACCCTAACCCTAACCCTTCCCCGAAGCCTGACCCTCACCCGTCCCCTAATCCTAACCCGTACGCTGACACTAACCCGCGCCCTCACACGTACGCTGCCCCTAAAGCGTTGTCGTACCCTCACCTGGACCCTAAACCGTCCCCGTCCCCTAACCCTAACCCTAGCCGGAACCCTAACCCTAACCCTTCCCCGGAGCCTGACCCTCACCCGTCGCCTAATCCTAACCCGTACGCTGACACTAACCCGCGCCCTCACACGTACGCTCCCCCTAAAGCGTTGTCGTACCCTCACCTGGACCCTCAACCGTCCCCGTCCCCTAACCCTAACAATAGCCCGAACCCTAACCCTAACCCTTCCCCGAAGCCTGACCCTCACCCGTCCCCTAATCCTAACCCGTACGCTGACACTAACCCGCGCCCTCACACGTACGCTCCCCCTACAGCGTTGTCGTACCCTCACCTGGACCCTAAACCGTCCCCGTCCCCTAACCCTAACCCTAGCCCGAACCCTAACCCTAACCCTTCCCCGAAGCCTGACCCTCACCCGTCCCCTAATCCTAACCCGTACGCTGACACTAACCCGCGCCCTCACACGTACGCTCCCCCTAAAGCGTTGTCGTACCCTCACCTGGACCCTCAACCGTCCCCGTCCCCTAACCCTAACCCTAGCCCGAACCCTAACCCTAACCCTTCCCCGAAGCCTGACCCTCACCCGTCCCCTAATCCTAACCCGTACGCTGACACTAACACGCGCCCTCACACGTACGCTCCCCCTAAAGCGTTTTCGTACCCTCACCTGGACCCTCAACCGTCTCCGTCCCCTAAGCCTAACCCTAGCCCGAACTCTAACCCTAACCCTTCCCCGAAGCCTGACCCTCACCCGTCCCCTAATCCTAACCCGTACGCTGACACTAACCCGCGCCCTCACACGTACGCTCCCCCTAAAGCGTTGTCGTACCCTCACCTGGACCCTAAACCGTCCCCGTCCCCTAACCCTAACCCTAGCCCGAACCCTAACCCTAACAATTCCCCGAAGCCTGACCCTCACCCGCCCCTAATCCTAACCCGTACGCTGACACTAACACGCGCCCTCACACGTACGCTCCCCCTAAAGCGTTGTCGTACCCTCACCTGGACCCTAAACCGTCCCCGTCCCCTAACCCTAACCCTAGCCCGAACCCTAACCCTAACCCTTCCCCGAAGCCTGACCCTCACCCGTCCCCTAATCCTAACCCGTACGCTGACACTAACCCGCGCCCTCACACGTACGCTCCCCCTAAAGCGTTGTCGTACCCTCACCTGGACCCTAAACCGTCCCCGTCCCCTAACCCTAACCCTAGCCCGAACCCTAACCCTAACCCTTCCCCGAAGCCTGACCCTCACCCGTCCCCTAATCCTAACCCGTACGCTGACACTAACCCACGCCTTCACACGTACGCTCCCCCTAAAGCGTTGTCGTACCCTCACCTGGACCCTAAACCGTCCCTGTCCCCTAACCCTAACCCTAGCCCGAACCCTAACCCTAACCCTTCCCCGGAGCCTGACCCTCACCCGTCGCCTAATCCTAACCCGTACGCTGACACTAACCCGCGCCCTCACACGTACGCTCCCCCTAAAGCGTTGTCGTACCCTCACCTGGACCCTCAACCGTCCCCGTCCCCTAACCCTAACCCTAGCCCGAACCCTAACCCTAACCCTTCCCCGAAGCCTGACCCTCACCCGTCCCCTAATCCTAACCCGTACGCTGACACTAACCCGCGCCCTCACACGTACGCTCCCCCTAAAGCGTTGTCGTACCCTCACCTGGACCCTCAACCGTCTCCGTCCCCTAACCCTAACCCTAGCCCGAACCCTAACCCTAACCCTTCCCCGAAGCCTGACCCTCACCCGTCCCCTAATCCTAACCCGTACACTGACACTGACCCGCGCCCTCACACGTACGCTCCCCCTAAAGCGTTGTCGTACCCTCACCTGGACCCTAAACCGTCCCCGTCCCCTAACCCTAACCCTAGCCCGAACCCTAACCCTAACCCTTCCCCGAAGCCTGACCCTCACCCGTCCCCTAATCCTAACCCGTACGCTGACACTAAGCCGCGCCCTCACACGTACGCTCCCCCTAAAGCGTTGTCGTAGCCTCACCTGGACCCTAAACCGTCCCCGTCCCCTAACCCTAACCCTAGCTCGAACCCTAACCCTAACCCTTCCCCGAAGCCTGACCCTCACACGTCCCCTAATCCTAACCCGTACGCTGACACTAACCCGCGCCCTCACACGTACGCTCCCCCTAAAGCGTTGTCGTACCCTCACCTGGACCCTAAACCGTCCCCGTCCCCTAACCCTAACCCTAGCCCGAACCCTAACCCTAACCCTTCCCCGAAGCCTGACCCTCACCCGTCCCCTAATCCTAACCCGTACGCCGACACTAACCCGCGCCCTCACACGTACGCTCCCCCTACAACGTTGTCGTAACCTCACCTGGACCCTAAACCGTCCCCGTCCCCTAACCCTAACCCTAGCCCGAACCCTAACCCTAACCCTTCCCCGAAGCCTGACCCTCACCCGTCCCCTAATCCTAACCCGTACGCTGACACTAACCCGCGCCCTCACACGTACGCTCCCCCTAAAGCGTTGTCGTACCCTCACCTGGACCCTAAACCGTCCCCGTCCCCTAACCCTAACCCTAGCCCGAACCCTAACCCTAACCCTTCCCTGAAGCCTGACCCTCACCCGTCCCCTAATCCTAACCCGTACGCTGACACTAAGCTGCGCCCTCACACGTACGCTCCCCCTAAAGCGTTGTCGTACCCTCACCTGGACCCTAAACCGTCCCCGTCCCCTAACCCTAACCCTAGCCCGAAGCCTAACCCTAACCCTTCCCCGAAGCCTGACACTCACCCTTCCCCTAATCCTAACCCGTACGCTGACACTAACCCGCGCCCTCACACGTACGCTCCCCCTAATGCGTTGTCGTACCCTCACCTGGACCCTAAACCGTCCCCGTCCCCTAACCCTAACCCTAGCCCGAACCCTAACCCTAACCCTTCCCCGAAGCCTGACCCCCACCCGTCCCCTAAACCTAACCCGTACGCTGACACTAAGCTGCGCCCTCACACGTACGCTCCCCCTAAAGCGTTGTCGTACCCTCACCTGGACCCTAAACCTTCCCCGTCCCCTAACCCTAACCCTAGCTCGAACCCTAACCCTAACCCTTCCCCGAAGCCTGACCCTCACCCGTCCCCTAATCCTAACCCGTACGCTGACACTAACCCGCGCCCTCACACTTACGCTCCCCCTACAACGTTGTCGTACCGTCACCTGGACCCTAAACCTTCCCCGTCCCCTAACCCTAACCCTAGCCCGAACCCTAACCCTAACCCTTCCCCGAAGCCTGACCCTCACCCGTCCCCTAATCCTAACCCGTACGCTGACACTAACCCGCGTCCTCACACGTACGCTCCCCCTAAAGCGTTGTCGTACCCTCACCTGGACCCTAAACCTTCCCCGTCCACTAACCCTAACCCTAGCCCGAACCCTAACCCTAACCCTTCCCCGAAGCCTGACCCTCACCCGTTCCCTAATCCTAACCCGTACGCTGACCCTAACCCGCGCCCTCACACGTACGCTCCCCCTAAAGCGTTGTCGTACCCTCACCTGGACCCTAAATCGTCCCCGTCCCCTAACCCTAACCCTAGCCCGAACCCTAACCCTAACCCTTCCCCGAAGCCTGACAGTCACACGTCCCCTAATCCTAACCCGTACGCTGACACGAACCCGAGCCCTCACACGTACGCTCCCCCTAAAGCGTTGTCGTACCCTCACCTGGACCCTAAACCGTCCCCGTTTCCTAACCCTAACCCTAGCCCGAACCCTAACCCTAACCGTTCCCCGAAGCCTGACCCTCACCCGTCCCCTAATCCTAACCCGTACGCTGACACTAACCCGCGCCCTCACACGTACGCTCCCCCTACAGCGTTGTCGTACCCTCACCTGGACCCTAAACCGTCCCCGTCCCCTAACCCTAACCCTAGCCCGAACCCTAACCCTAACCCTTCCCCGAAGCCTGACCCTCACCCGTCCCCTAATCCTAACCCGTACGCTAACACTAACCCGCGCCCTCACACGTACGCTCCCCCTAAAGCGTTGTCGTACCCTCACCTGGAACCTAAACCTTCCCCGTCCACTAACCCTAACCCTAGCCCGAACCCTAACCCTAACCCTTCCCCGAAGCCTGACAGTCACACGTCCCCTAATCCTAACCCGTACGCTGACACTAACCCGCGCCCTCACACGTACGCTCCCCCTAAAGCGTTGTCGTACTCTCACCTGGACCCTAAACCGTCCCCGTTTCCTAACCCTAACCCTAGCCCGAACCCTAACCCTAACCGTTCCCCGAAGCCTGACCCTCACCCGTCCCCTAAACCTAACCCGTACGCTGACACTAACCCGCGCCCTCACACGTACGCTCCCCCTACAGCGTTGTCGTACCCTCACCTGGACCCTAAACCGTCCCCGTCCCCTAACCCTAACCCTAGCCCGAACCCTAACCCTAACCCTTCCCCGAAGCCTGACCCTCACCCGTCCCCTAATCTTAACCCGTACGCTGACACTAACCCGCGCTCTCACACGTATGCTCCCCCTACAGCGTTGTCGTACCCTCACCTGGACCCTAAACCGTCCCCGTCCCCTAACCCTTACCCTTGCCCGAACCCTAACCCTAACCCTTCCCCGAAGCCTGACCCTCACCCGTCCCCTAATCCTAACCCGTACGCTGACACTAACCCGCGCCCTCACATGTACGCTCCCCCTACAGCGTTGTCGTACCCTCACCTGGACCCTAAACCGTCCCCGTCCCCTAACCCTAACCCTAGCCCGAACCCTAACCCTAACCCTTCCCCGAAACCTGACCCTCACCCGTCCCCTAATCCTAACCCGTACGCTGACACTAACCCGCGCCCTCACACGTACGCTCCCCCTAAAGCGTTGTCGTACCCTCACCTGGACCCTAAACCGTCCCCGTCCCCTAACCCTAACCCTAGCCCGAACCCTAACCCTAACCCTTCCCCGAAGCCTGACCCTCACCCGTCCCCTAATCCTAACCCGTACGCTGACACTAACCCGCGCCCTCACATGTAAGCTCCCCCTACAGCGTTGTCGTAACCTCACCTGGACCCTAAACCGTCCCCGTCCCCTAACCCTAACCCTAGCCAGAACCCTAACCCTAACCCTTCCCCGAAGCCTGACCCTCACCCGTCCCCTAATCCTAACCCGTACGCTGACACTAACCCGCGCCCTCACACGTACGCTCCCCCTACAGCGTTGTCGTACCCTCACCTGGACACTAAACCGTCCCCGTCCCCTAACCCTAACCCTAGGCCGAACCCTAACCCTAACCCTTCCCCGAAGCCTGACCCTCACCCGTCCCCTAATCCTAACCCGTACGCTGACACTAACCCGCGCCCTCACACGTACGCTCCCCCTAAAGCGTTGTCGTACCCTCACCTGGACCCTAAACCGTCCCCGTCCCCTAACCCTAACCCTAGCCCGAACCCTAACCCTAACCCTTCCCCGAAGCCTGACCCTCACCCGTCCCCTAATCCTAACCCGTACGCTGACACTAAGCTGCGCCCTCACACGTACGCTCCCCCTAAAGCGTTGTCGTACCCTCACCTGGACCCTAAACCGTCCCCGTCCCCTAACCCTAACCCTAGCCCGAAGCCTAACCCTAACCCTTCCCCGAAGCCTGACACTCACCCTTCCCCTAATCCTAACCCGTACGCTGACACTAACCCGCGCCCTCACACGTACGCTCCCCCTAATGCGTTGTCGTACCCTCACCTGGACCCTAAACCGTCCCCGTCCCCTAACCCTAACCCTAGCCCGAACCCTAACCCTAACCCTTCCCCGAAGCCTGACCCCCACCCGTCCCCTAAACCTAACCCGTACGCTGACACTAAGCTGCGCCCTCACACGTACGCTCCCCCTAAAGCGTTGTCGTACCCTCACCTGGACCCTAAACCGTCCCCGTCCCCTAACCCTAACCCTAGCCCGAACCCTAACCCTAACCCTTCCCCGAAGCCTGACCCTCACCCGTCCCCTAATCCTAACCCGTACGCTGACACTAACCCGCGCCCTCACACGTACGCTGCCCCTAAAGCGTTGTCGTACCCTCACCTGGACCCTAAACCGTCCCCGTCCCCTAACCCTAACCCTAGCCCGAACCCTAACCCTAACCCTTCCCCGGAGCCTGACCCTCACCCGTCGCCTAATCCTAACCCGTACGCTGACACTAACCCGCGCCCTCACACGTACGCTCCCCCTAAAGCGTTGTCGTACCCTCACCTGGACCCTCAACCGTCCCCGTCCCCTAACCCTAACCCTAGCCCGAACCCTAACCCTAACCCTTCCCCGAAGCCTGACCCTCACCCGTCCCCTAATCCTAACCCGTACGCTGACACTAACCCGCGCCCTCACACGTACGCTCCCCCTACAGCGTTGTCGTACCCTCACCTGGACCCTAAACCGTCCCCGTCCCCTAACCCTAACCCTAGCCCGAACCCTAACCCTAACCCTTCCCCGAAGCCTGACCCTCACCCGTCCCCTAATCCTAACCCGTACGCTGACACTAACCCGCGCCCTCACACGTACGCTCCCCCTAAAGCGTTGTCGTACCCTCACCTGGACCCTAAACCGTCCCCGTCCCCTAACCCTAACCCTAGCCCGAACCCTAACCCTAACCCTTCCCCGAAGCCTGACCCTCACCCGTCCCCTAATCCTAACCCGTACGCTGACACTAACCCGCGCCCTCACACGTACGCTCCCCCTAAAGCGTTGTCGTACCCTCACCTGGACCCTAAACCGTCCCCGTCCCCTAACCCTAACCCTAGCCCGAACCCTAACCCTAACCCTTCCCCGAAGCCTGACCCTCACCCGTCGCCTTATCGTAACACGTACGCTGACACTAACCCGCGCCCTCACACGTACGCTCCCCCTAAAGCATTGTCGTACCCTCACCTGGACCCTAAACCGTCCCCGTCCCCTAACCCTAACGCTAGCCCGAACCCTAACCCTATCCCTTCCCCGAAGCCTGACCCTCACCCGTCCCCTAATCCTAACCCGTACGCTGACACTAACCCACGCCCTCACACGTACGCTCCCCCTAAAGCGTTGTCGTAACCTCACCTGGACCCTAAACCGTCCCCGTCCCCTAACCCTAACCCTAGCCCGAACCCTAACCCTAACCCTTCCCCGAAGCCTGACCCTCACCCGTCCCCTAATCCTAACCCGTACGCTGACACTAACCCGCGCCCTCACACGTACGCTCCCCCTAAAGCGTTGTCGTACCCTCACCTGGAACCTAAACCGTCCCCGTCCCCTAACCCTAACCCTAGCCCGAACCCTAACCCTAACCCTTCCCCGAAGCCTGACCCTCACACGTCCCCTAATCCTAACCCGTACGCTGACACTAACCCGCGCCCTCACACGTACGCTCCCCCTAAAGCGTTGTCGTACCCTCACCTGGACCCTAAACCGTCCCCGTCCCCTAACCCTAACCCTAGCCCGAACCCTAACCCTAACCCTTCCCCGAAGCCTGACCCTCACCCGTCCCCTAATCCTAACCCGTACGCTGACACTAACCCGCGCCCTCACACGTACGCTCCCCCTAAAGCGTTGTCGTACCCTCACCTGGACCCTAAACCGTCCCCGTCCCCTAACCCTAACCCTAGCCCGAACCCTAACCCTAACCCTTCCCCGAAGCCTGACCCTCACCCGTCGCCTAATCCTAACCCGTACGCTGACACTAACCCGCGCCCTCACACGTACGCTCCCCCTAAAGCGTTGTCGTACCCTCACCTGGACCCTAAACCGTCCCCGTCCCCTAACCCTAACCCTAGCCCGAACCCTAACCCTAACCCTTCCCCGAAGCCTGACCCTCACCCGTCCCCTAATCCTAACCCGTACGCTGACACTAACCCGCGCCCTCACACGTACGCTCCCCCTAAAGCGTTGTCGTACCCTCACCTGGACCCTAAACCGTCCCCGTCCCCTAACCCTAACGCTAGCCCGAACCCTAACCCTAACCCTTCCCCGAAGCCTGACCCTCACCCGTCCCCTAATCCTAACCCGTACGCTGATACTAACCCGCGCCCTCACACGTACGCTCCCCCTAAAGCGTTGTCGTACCCTCACCTGGACCCTAAACCGTCCCCGTCCCCTAACCCTAACCCTAGCCCGAAACCTAACCCTAACACTTCCCCGAAGCCTGACCCTCACCCGTCCCCTAATCCTAACCCGTACGCTGACACTAACCCGCGCCCTCACACGTACGCTCCCCCTAAAGCGTTGTCGTACCCTCACCTGGACCCTAAACCGTCCCCGTCCCCTAACCCTAACCCTAGCCCGAACCCTAACCCTAACCCTTCCCCGAAGCCTGACCCTCACCCGTCCCCTAATCCTAACTCGTACGCTGACACTAACCCGCGCCCTCACACGTACGCTGCCCCTAAAGCGTTGTCGTACCCTCACCTGGACCCTAAACCGTCCCCGTCCCCTAACCCTAACCCTAGCCCGAACCCTAACCCTAACCCTTCCCCGAAGCCTGACCCTCACCCGTCCCCTAATCCTAACCCGTACGCTGACACTAACCCGCGCCCTCACACGTACGCTCCCCCTAAAGCGTTGTCGTACCCTCACCTGGACCCTAAACCGTCCCCGTCCCCTAACCCTAACCCTAGCCCGAATCCTAACCCTAACCCTTCCCCGAAGCCTGACCCTCACCCGTCCCCTAATCCTAACCCGTACGCTGACACTAACCCGCGCCCTCACACGTACGCTCCCCCTAAAGCGTTGTCGTACCCTCACCTGGACCCTAAACCGTCCCCGTCCCCTAACCCTAACCCTAGCCCGAACCCTAACCCTAACCCTTCCCCGAAGCCTGACCCTCACCCGTCCCCTAATCCTAACCCGTACGCTGACACTAACCCGCGCCCTCACACGTACGCTCCCCCTAAAGCGTTGTCGTACCCTCACCTGGACCCTAAACCGTCCCCGTCCCCTAACCCTAACCCTAGCCCGAACCCTAACCCTAACCCTTCCCCGAAGCCTGACCCTCACCCGTCGCCTTATCCTAACCCGTACGCTGACACTAACCCGCGCCCTCACACGTACGCTCCCCCTAAAGCGTTGTCGTACCCTCACCTGGACCCTAAACCGTCCCCGTCCCCTAACCCTAACCCTAGCCCGAACCTTAATCCTAACCCTTCCCCGAAGCCTGACCCTCACCCGTCCCCTAATCCTAACCCGTACGCTGACACTATCCCGCGCCCTCACACGTACGCTCCCCCTAAAGCGTTGTCGTAACCTCACATGGACCCTAAACCGTCCCCGTCCCCTAACCCTAACCCTAGCCCGAACCCTAACCCTAACCCTTCCCCGAAGCCTGACCCTCACCCGTCCCCTAATCCTAACCCGTACGCTGACACGAACCCGCGCCCTCACACGTACGCTCCCCCTAAAGCGTTGTCGTACCCTCACCTGGACCCTAAACCGTCCCCGTCCCCTAACCCTAACCCTAGCCCGAACCCTAACCCTAACCCTTCCCCGAAGCCTGACCCTCACCCGTCGCCTAATCGTAAACCGTACGCTGACACTAACCCGCGCCCTCACACGTACGCTCCCCCTAAAGCGTTGTCGTACCCTCACCTGGACCCTAAACCGTCCCCGTCCCCTAACCCTAACCCTAGCCCGAACCCTAACCCTAACACTTCCCCGAAGCCTGACCCTCACCCGTCCCCTAATCCTAACCCGTACGCTGACACTAACCCGCGCCCTCACACGTACGCTCCCCCTAAAGCGTTGTCGTACCCTCACCTGCACCCTAAACCGTCCCCGTCCCCTAACCCTAACCCTAGCCCGAACCCTAACCCTAACCCTTCCCCGAAGCCTGACCCTCACCCGTCCCCTAATCCTAACCCGTACGCTGACACTAACCCGCGCCCTCACACTTACGCTCCCCCTACAACGTTGTCGTACCGTCACCTGGACCCTAAACCTTCCCCGTCCCCTAACCCTAACCCTAGCCCGAACCCTAACCCTAACCCTTCCCCGAAGCCTGACCCTCACCCGTCCCCTAATCCTAACCCGTACGCTGACACTAACCCGCGCCCTCACACGTACGCTCCCCCTACAGCATTGTCGTACCCTCACCTGGACCCTAAACCGTCCCCGTCCCCTAACCCTAACCCTAGCCCGAACCCTAACCCTAAACCTTCCCCGAAGCCTGACCCTCACCCGTCCCCTAATCCTAACCCGTACGCTGACACTAACCCGCGCCCTCACACGTACGCTCCCCCTAAAGCGTTGTCGTACCCTCACCTGGACCCTAAACCGTCCCCGTCCCCTAACCCTAACCCTAGCCCGAACCCTAACCCTAACCCTTCCCAGAAGCCTGACCCTCACCCGTCCCCTAATCCTAACCCGTACGCTGACACTAAGCCGCGCCCTCACACGTACGCTCCCCCTAAAGCGTTGTCGTACCCTCATCTGGACCCTAAACCGTCCCCGTCCCCTAACCCTAACCCTAGCCCGAACCCTAACCCTAACCCTTCCCCGAAGCCTGACACTCACCCTTCCCCTAATCCTAACCCGTACGCTGACACTAACCCGCGCCCTCACACGTACGCTCCCCCTAAAGCGTTGTCGTACCCTCACCTGGACCCTAAACCGTCCCCGTCCCCTAACCCTAACCCTAGCCCGAACCCTAACCCTAACCCTTCCCCGAAGCCTGACCCTCACCCGTCCCCTAATCCTAACCCGTACGCTGACACTAACCCGCGCCCTCACACGTACGCTCCCCCTTAAGCGTTGTCGTACCCTCACCTGGACCCTAAACCGTCCCCGTCCCCTAACCCTAACCCTAGCCCGAACCCTGACCCTAACCCTTCCCAGAAGCCTGACCCTCACCCGTCCCCTAATCCTAACCCGTACGCTGACACTAACCCGCGCCCTCACACGTACGCTCCCCCTAAAGCGTTGTCGTACCCTCACCTGGACCCTAAACCGTCCCCGTCCCCTAACCCTAACCCTAGCCCGAACCCTAACCCTAACCCTTCCCCGAAGCCTGACCTTCACCCGTCCCCTAATCCTAATCCGTACGCTGACACTAATCCGCGCCCTCTCATGTACGCTCCCCCTGAAGCGTTGTCGTACCCTCACCTGGACCCTAAACCGTCCCCGTCCCCTAACCCTAACCCTAGCCCGAACCCTAACCCTAACCCTTCCCCGAAGCCTGACCCTCACCCGTCCCCTAATCCTAACCCGTACGCTGACACTAAGCCGCGCCCTCACACGTACGCTCCCCCTAAAGCGTTGTCGTACTCTCACCTGGAACCTAAACCGTCCCCATCCCCTAACCCTAACCGTAGCCCGAACCCTAACCCTAACCCTTCCCCGAAGCCTGACCCTCAGCCATCCCCTAATCCTAACCCGTACGCTGACACTAACCCGCGCCCTCACACGTACGCTCCCCCTCAAGCGTTGTCGTACCCTCACCTGGACCCTAAACCGTTCCCGTCCCCTAACCCTAACCCTAGCCCGAACCCTAACCCTAACCCTTCCCCGAAGCCTGACCCTCACACGTCCCCTAATCCTAACCCGTACGCTGACACTAACCCGCGCCCTCACACGTACGCTCCCCCTAAAGCGTTGTCGTACCCTCACCTGGACCCTAAACCGTCCCCATCCCCTAACCCTAACCCTAGCCCGAACCCTAACCCTAACCCTTCCCCGAAGCCTGACACTTACCCGTCCCCTAATCCTAACCCGTACGCTGACACTAACCCACGCCCTCACACGTACGCTCCCCCTAAAGCGTTGTCGTACCCTCACCTGGACCCTAAACCGTTCCCGTCCCCTAACCCTAACCCTAGCCCGAACCCTAACCCTAACCCTTCCCCGAAGCCTGACCCTCACACGTCCCCTAATCCTAACCCGTACGCTGACACTAACCCGCGCCCTCACACGTACGCTCCCCCTAAAGCGTTGTCGTACCCTCACCTGGACCCTAAACCGTCCCCATCCCCTAACCCTAACCCTAGCCCGAACCCTAACCCTAACCCTTCCCCGAAGCCTGACACTCACCCGTCCCCTAATCCTAACCCGTACGCTGACACTAACCCGCGCCCTCACACGTACGCTCCCCCTAAAGCGTTGTCGTACCCTCACCTGGACCCTAAACCGTCCCCATCCCCTAACCCTAACCCTAGCCCGAACCCTAACCCTAACCCTTCCCCGAAGCCTGACACTCACCCGTCCCCTAATCCTAACCCGTACGCTGACACTAACCCGCGCCCTCACACGTACGCTCCCCCTAAAGCGTTGTCGTACCCTCACCTGGACCCTAAACCGTCCCCGTCCCCTAACCCTAACCCTAGCCCGAACCCTAACCCTAACCCTTCCCCGAAGCCTGACCCTCACCCGTCCCCTAATCCTAACCCGTACGCTGACACTAACCCGCGCCCTCACACGTACGCTCCCCCTAAAGCGTTGTCGTACCCTCACCTGGACCCTAAACCGTCCCCGTCCCCTAACCCTAACCCTAGCCCGAACCCTAACCCTAACCCTTCCCCGAAGCCTGACCCTCACCCGTCCCCTAATCCTAACCCGTACGCTGACACTAACCCGCGCCCTCACACGTATGCTCCCCCTAAAGCGTTGTCGTACCCTCACCTGGACCCTAAACCTTCCCCGTCTCCTAACCCTATCCCTAGCCCGAACCCTAACCCTAACCCTTCCCCGAAGCCTGACCCTCACACGTCCCCTAATCCTAACCCGTACGCTGACACTAAGCCGCGCCCTCACACGTACGCTCCCCCTAAACCGTTGTCGTACCCTCACCTGGACCCTAAACCGTCCCCGTCCCCTAACCCTAACCCTAGCCCGAACCCTAGCCCTAACCCTTCCCCGAAGCCTGACCCTCACCCGTCCCCTAATCCTAACCCGTACGCTGACACGAACCCGCGCCCTCACACGTACGCTCCCCCTAGAGCGTTGTCGTACCCTCACCTGGACCCTAAACCGTCCCCGTCCCCTAACCCTAACCCTAGCCCGAACCCTAACCCTAACCCTTCCCCGAAGCCTGACCCTCACCCGTCCCCTAATCCTAACCCGTACGCTGACACTAACCCGCGCCCTCACACGTACGCTCCCCCTAAAGCGTTGTCATACCCTCACCTGGACCCTAAACCGTCCCCGTCCCCTAACCCTAACCCTAGCCCGAACCCTAACCCTAACCCTTCCCCGAAGCCTGACCCTCACCCGTCCCCTAATCCTAACCCGTACGCTGACACTAAGCCGCGCCCTCACACGTACGCTCCCCCTAAAGCGTTGTCGTACCCTCACCTGGACCCTAAACCGTCCCCGTCCCCTAACCCTAACCCTAGCCCGAACCCTAACCCTAACCCTTCCCCGAAGCCTGACCCTCACCCGTCCCCTAATCCTAACCCGTACGCTGACACTAACCCGCGCCCTCACACGTACGCTCCCCCTAAAGCGTTGTCGTACCCTCACCTGGACCCTAAACCGTCCCCGTCCCCTAACCCTAACCCTAGCCCGAACCCTGACCCTAACCCTTCCCAGAAGCC
Source organism: Globicephala melas (assembly GCF_963455315.2). NCBI lineage: Eukaryota > Metazoa > Chordata > Mammalia > Artiodactyla > Delphinidae > Globicephala > Globicephala melas. The sequence goes on along the minus strand of NW_027207564.1, from coordinate 108,241 downwards.
TGACCCTCACCCGTCCCCTAATCCTAACCCGTACGCTGACACTAACCCGCGCCCTCACACGTACGCTCCCCCTAAAGCGTTGTCGTACCCTCACCTGGACCCTAAACCGTCCCCGTCCCCTAACCCTAACCCTAGCCCGAACCCTAACCCTAACCCTTCCCCGAAGCCTGACCTTCACCCGTCCCCTAATCCTAATCCGTACGCTGACACTAATCCGCGCCCTCACACGTACGCTCCCCCTGAAGCGTTGTCGTACCCTCACCTGGACCCTAAACCGTCCCCGTCCCCTAACCCTAACCCTAGCCCGAACCCTAACCCTAACCCTTCCCCGAAGCCTGACCCTCACCCGTCCCCTAATCCTAACCCGTACGCTGACACTAAGCCGCGCCCTCACACGTACGCTCCCCCTAAAGCGTTGTCGTACCCTCACCTGGACCCTAAACCGTCCCCATCCCCTAACCCTAACCGTAGCCCGAACCCTAACCCTAACCCTTCCCCGAAGCCTGACCCTCAGCCATCCCCTAATCCTAACCCGTACGCTGACACTAACCCGCGCCCTCACACGTACGCTCCCCCTAAAGCGTTGTCGTACCCTCACCTGGACCCTAAACCGTTCCCGTCCCCTAACCCTAACCCTAGCCCGAACCCTAACCCTAACCCTTCCCCGAAGCCTGACCCTCACACGTCCCCTAATCCTAACCCGTACGCTGACACTAACCCGCGCCCTCACACGTACGCTCCCCCTAAAGCGTTGTCGTACCCTCACCTGGACCCTAAACCGTCCCCATCCCCTAACCCTAACCCTAGCCCGAACCCTAACCCTAACCCTTCCCCGAAGCCTGACACTCACCCGTCCCCTAATCCTAACCCGTACGCTGACACTAACCCGCGCCCTCACACGTACGCTCCCCCTAAAGCGTTGTCGTACCCTCACCTGGACCCTAAACCGTCCCCGTCCCCTAACCCTAACCCTAGCCCGAACCCTAACCCTAACCCTTCCCCGAAGCCTGACCCTCACACGTCCCCTAATCCTAACCCGTACGCTGACACTAACCCGCGCCCTCACACGTACGCTCCCCCTAAAGCGTTGTCGTACCCTCACCTGGACCCTAAACCGTCCCCATCCCCTAACCCTAACCCTAGCCCGAACCCTAACCCTAACCCTTCCCCGAAGCCTGACACTCACCCGTCCCCTAATCCTAACCCGTACGCTGACACTAACCCGCGCCCTCACACGTACGCTCCCCCTAAAGCGTTGTCGTACCCTCACCTGGACCCTAAACCGTCCCCATCCCCTAACCCTAACCCTAGCCCGAACCCTAACCCTAACCCTTCCCCGAAGCCTGACACTCACCCGTCCCCTAATCCTAACCCGTACGCTGACACTAACCCGCGCCCTCACACGTACGCTCCCCCTAAAGCGTTGTCGTACCCTCACCTGGACCCTAAACCGTCCCCGTCCCCTAACCCTAACCCTAGCCCGAACCCTAACCCTAACCCTTCCCCGAAGCCTGACCCTCACCCGTCCCCTAATCCTAACCCGTACGCTGACACTAACCCGCGCCCTCACACGTACGCTCCCCCTAAAGCGTTGTCGTACCCTCACCTGGACCCTAAACCGTCCCCGTCCCCTAACCCTAACCCTAGCCCGAACCCTAACCCTAACCCTTCCCCGAAGCCTGACCCTCACCCGTCCCCTAATCCTAACCCGTACGCTGACACTAACCCGCGCCCTCACACGTATGCTCCCCCTAAAGCGTTGTCGTACCCTCACCTGGACCCTAAACCTTCCCCGTCTCCTAACCCTAACCCTAGCCCGAACCCTAACCCTAACCCTTCCCCGAAGCCTGACCCTCACACGTCCCCTAATCCTAACCCGTACGCTGACACTAAGCCGCGCCCTCACACGTACGCTCCCCCTAAAGCGTTGTCGTACCCTCACCTGGACCCTAAACCGTCCCCGTCCCCTAACCCTAACCCTAGCCCGAACCCTAACCCTAACCCTTCCCCGAAGCCTGACACTCACCCGTCCCCTAATCCTAACCCGTACGCTGACACTAACCCGCGCCCTCACACGTACGCTGCCCCTAAAGCGTTGTCGTACCCTCACCTGGACCCTAAACCGTCCCCGTCCCCTAACCCTAACCCTAGCCCGAACCCTAACCCTAACCCTTCCCCGGAGCCTGACCCTCACCCGTCGCCTAATCCTAACCCGTACGCTGACACTAACCCGCGCCCTCACACGTACGCTCCCCCTAAAGCGTTGTCGTACCCTCACCTGGACCCTCAACCGTCCCCGTCCCCTAACCCTAACCCTAGCCCGAACCCTAACCCTAACCCTTCCCCGAAGCCTGACCCTCACCCGTCCCCTAATCCTAACCCGTACGCTGACACTAACCCGCGCCCTCACACGTACGCTCCCCCTACAGCGTTGTCGTACCCTCACCTGGACCCTAAACCGTCCCCGTCCCCTAACCCTAACCCTAGCCCGAACCCTAACCCTAACCCTTCCCCGAAGCCTGACCCTCACCCGTCCCCTAATCCTAACCCGTACGCTGACACTAACCCGCGCCCTCACACGTACGCTCCCCCTAAAGCGTTGTCGTACCCTCACCTGGACCCTAAACCGTCCCCGTCCCCTAACCCTAACCCTAGCCCGAACCCTAACCCTAACCCTTCCCCGAAGCCTGACCCTCACCCGTCCCCTAATCCTAACCCGTACGCTGACACTAACCCGCGCCCTCACACGTACGCTCCCCCTAAAGCGTTGTCGTACCCTCACCTGGACCCTAAACCGTCCCCGTCCCCTAACCCTAACCCTAGCCCGAACCCTAACCCTAACCCTTCCCCGAAGCCTGACCCTCACCCGTCGCCTTATCCTAACACGTACGCTGACACTAACCCGCGCCCTCACACGTACGCTCCCCCTAAAGCGTTGTCGTACCCTCACCTGGACCCTAAACCGTCCCCGTCCCCTAACCCTAACGCTAGCCCGAACCCTAACCCTATCCCTTCCCCGAAGCCTGACCCTCACCCGTCCCCTAATCCTAACCCGTACGCTGACACTAACCCGCGCCCTCACACGTACGCTCCCCCTAAAGCGTTGTCGTAACCTCACCTGGACCCTAAACCGTCCCCGTCCCCTAACCCTAACCCTAGCCCGAACCCTAACCCTAACACTTCCCCGAAGCCTGACCCTCACCCGTCCCCTAATCCTAACCCGTACGCTGACACTAACCCGCGCCCTCACACGTACGCTCCCCCTAAAGCGTTGTCGTACCCTCACCTGGACCCTAAACCGTCCCCGTCCCCTAACCCTAACCCTAGCCCGAACCCTAACCCTAACCCTTCCCCGAAGCCTGACCCTCACCCGTCCCCTAATCCTAACCCGTACGCTGACACTAACCCGCGCCCTCACACGTACGCTCCCCCTAAAGCATTGTCGTACCCTCACCTGGACCCTAAACCGTCCCCGTCCCCTAACCCTAACCCTAGCCCGAACCCTAACCCTAACCCTTCCCCGAAGCCTGACCCTCACCCGTCGCCTAATCCTAACCCGTACGCTGACACTAACCCGCGCCCTCACACGTACGCTCCCCCTAAAGCGTTGTCGTACCCTCACCTGGACCCTAAACCGTCCCCGTCCCCTAACCCTAACCCTAGCCCGAACCCTAACCCTAACACTTCCCCGAAGCCTGACCCTCACCCGTCCCCTAATCCTAACCCGTACGCTGACACTAACCCGCGCCCTCACACGTACGCTCCCCCTAAAGCGTTGTCGTACCCTCACCTGGACCCTAAACCGTCCCCGTCCCCTAACCCTAACGCTAGCCCGAACCCTAACCCTAACCCTTCCCCGAAGCCTGACCCTCACCCGTCCCCTAATCCTAACCCGTACGCTGACACTAACCCGCGCCCTCACACGTACGCTCCCCCTACAGCATTGTCGTACCCTCACCTGGACCCTAAACCGTCCCCGTCCCCTAACCCTAACCCTAGCCCGAACCCTAACCCTAAACCTTCCCCGAAGCCTGACCCTCACCCGTCCCCTAATCCTAACCCGTACGCTGACACTAACCCGCGCCCTCACACGTACGCTCCCCCTAAAGCGTTGTCGTACCCTCACCTGGACCCTAAACCGTCCCCGTCCCCTAACCCTAACCCTAGCCCGAACCCTAACCCTAACCCTTCCCAGAAGCCTGACCCTCACCCGTCCCCTAATCCTAACCCGTACGCTGACACTAAGCCGCGCCCTCACACGTACGCTCCCCCTAAAGCGTTGTCGTACCCTCATCTGGACCCTAAACCGTCCCCGTCCCCTAACCCTAACCCTAGCCCGAACCCTAACCCTAACCCTTCCTCGAAGCCTGACACTCACCCTTCCCCTAATCCTAACCCGTACGCTGACACTAACCCGCGCCCTCACACGTACGCTCCCCCTAAAGCGTTGTCGTACCCTCACCTGGACCCTAAACCGTCCCCGTCCCCTAACCCTAACCCTAGCCCGAACCCTAACCCTAACCCTTCCCCGAAGCCTGACCCTCACCCGTCCCCTAATCCTAACCCGTACGCTGACACTAACCCGCGCCCTCACACGTACGCTCCCCCTTAAGCGTTGTCGTACCCTCACCTGGACCCTAAACCGTCCCCGTCCCCTAACCCTAACCCTAGCCCGAACCCTGACCCTAACCCTTCCCAGAAGCCTGACCCTCACCCGTCCCCTAATCCTAACCCGTACGCTGACACTAACCCGCGCCCTCACACGTACGCTCCCCCTAAAGCGTTGTCGTACCCTCACCTGGACCCTAAACCGTCCCCGTCCCCTAACCCTAACCCTAGCCCGAACCCTAACCCTAACCCTTCCCCGAAGCCTGACCTTCACCCGTCCCCTAATCCTAATCCGTACGCTGACACTAATCCGCGCCCTCTCATGTACGCTCCCCCTGAAGCGTTGTCGTACCCTCACCTGGACCCTAAACCGTCCCCGTCCCCTAACCCTAACCCTAGCCCGAACCCTAACCCTAACCCTTCCCCGAAGCCTGACCCTCACCCGTCCCCTAATCCTAACCCGTACGCTGACACTAAGCCGCGCCCTCACACGTACGCTCCCCCTAAAGCGTTGTCGTACTCTCACCTGGAACCTAAACCGTCCCCATCCCCTAACCCTAACCGTAGCCCGAACCCTAACCCTAACCCTTCCCCGAAGCCTGACCCTCAGCCATCCCCTAATCCTAACCCGTACGCTGACACTAACCCGCGCCCTCACACGTACGCTCCCCCTCAAGCGTTGTCGTACCCTCACCTGGACCCTAAACCGTTCCCGTCCCCTAACCCTAACCCTAGCCCGAACCCTAACCCTAACCCTTCCCCGAAGCCTGACCCTCACACGTCCCCTAATCCTAACCCGTACGCTGACACTAACCCGCGCCCTCACACGTACGCTCCCCCTAAAGCGTTGTCGTACCCTCACCTGGACCCTAAACCGTCCCCATCCCCTAACCCTAACCCTAGCCCGAACCCTAACCCTAACCCTTCCCCGAAGCCTGACACTTACCCGTCCCCTAATCCTAACCCGTACGCTGACACTAACCCACGCCCTCACACGTACGCTCCCCCTAAAGCGTTGTCGTACCCTCACCTGGACCCTAAACCGTCCCCGTCCCCTAACCCTAACCCTAGCCCGAACCCTAACCCTAACCCTTCCCCGAAGCCTGACCCTCACACGTCCCCTAATCCTAACCCGTACGCTGACACTAACCCGCGCCCTCACACGTACGCTCCCCCTAAAGCGTTGTCGTACCCTCACCTGGACCCTAAACCGTCCCCGTCCCCTAACCCTAACCCTAGCCCGAACCCTGACCCTAACCCTTCCCAGAAGCCTGACCCTCACCCGTCCCCTAATCCTAACCCGTACGCTGACACTAACCCGCGCCCTCACACGTACGCTCCCCCTAAAGCGTTGTCGTACCCTCACCTGGACCCTAAACCGTCCCCGTCCCCTAACCCTAACCCTAGCCCGAACCCTAACCCTAACCCTTCCCCGAAGCCTGACCTTCACCCGTCCCCTAATCCTAATCCGTACGCTGACACTAATCCGCGCCCTCACACGTACGCTCCCCCTGAAGCGTTGTCGTACCCTCACCTGGACCCTAAACCGTCCCCGTCCCCTAACCCTAACCCTAGCCCGAACCCTAACCCTAACCCTTCCCCGAAGCCTGACCCTCACCCGTCCCCTAATCCTAACCCGTACGCTGACACTAAGCCGCGCCCTCACACGTACGCTCCCCCTAAAGCGTTGTCGTACCCTCACCTGGACCCTAAACCGTCCCCATCCCCTAACCCTAACCGTAGCCCGAACCCTAACCCTAACCCTTCCCCGAAGCCTGACCCTCAGCCATCCCCTAATCCTAACCCGTACGCTGACACTAACCCGCGCCCTCACACGTACGCTCCCCCTAAAGCGTTGTCGTACCCTCACCTGGACCCTAAACCGTTCCCGTCCCCTAACCCTAACCCTAGCCCGAACCCTAACCCTAACCCTTCCCCGAAGCCTGACCCTCACACGTCCCCTAATCCTAACCCGTACGCTGACACTAACCCGCGCCCTCACACGTACGCTCCCCCTAAAGCGTTGTCGTACCCTCACCTGGACCCTAAACCGTCCCCATCCCCTAACCCTAACCCTAGCCCGAACCCTAACCCTAACCCTTCCCCGAAGCCTGACACTCACCCGTCCCCTAATCCTAACCCGTACGCTGACACTAACCCGCGCCCTCACACGTACGCTCCCCCTAAAGCGTTGTCGTACCCTCACCTGGACCCTAAACCGTCCCCGTCCCCTAACCCTAACCCTAGCCCGAACCCTAACCCTAACCCTTCCCCGAAGCCTGACCCTCACACGTCCCCTAATCCTAACCCGTACGCTGACACTAACCCGCGCCCTCACACGTACGCTCCCCCTAAAGCGTTGTCGTACCCTCACCTGGACCCTAAACCGTCCCCATCCCCTAACCCTAACCCTAGCCCGAACCCTAACCCTAACCCTTCCCCGAAGCCTGACACTCACCCGTCCCCTAATCCTAACCCGTACGCTGACACTAACCCGCGCCCTCACACGTACGCTCCCCCTAAAGCGTTGTCGTACCCTCACCTGGACCCTAAACCGTCCCCATCCCCTAACCCTAACCCTAGCCCGAACCCTAACCCTAACCCTTCCCCGAAGCCTGACACTCACCCGTCCCCTAATCCTAACCCGTACGCTGACACTAACCCGCGCCCTCACACGTACGCTCCCCCTAAAGCGTTGTCGTACCCTCACCTGGACCCTAAACCGTCCCCGTCCCCTAACCCTAACCCTAGCCCGAACCCTAACCCTAACCCTTCCCCGAAGCCTGACCCTCACCCGTCCCCTAATCCTAACCCGTACGCTGACACTAACCCGCGCCCTCACACGTACGCTCCCCCTAAAGCGTTGTCGTACCCTCACCTGGACCCTAAACCGTCCCCGTCCCCTAACCCTAACCCTAGCCCGAACCCTAACCCTAACCCTTCCCCGAAGCCTGACCCTCACCCGTCCCCTAATCCTAACCCGTACGCTGACACTAACCCGCGCCCTCACACGTATGCTCCCCCTAAAGCGTTGTCGTACCCTCACCTGGACCCTAAACCTTCCCCGTCTCCTAACCCTAACCCTAGCCCGAACCCTAACCCTAACCCTTCCCCGAAGCCTGACCCTCACACGTCCCCTAATCCTAACCCGTACGCTGACACTAAGCCGCGCCCTCACACGTACGCTCCCCCTAAAGCGTTGTCGTACCCTCACCTGGACCCTAAACCGTCCCCGTCCCCTAACCCTAACCCTAGCCCGAACCCTAACCCTAACCCTTCCCCGAAGCCTGACACTCACCCGTCCCCTAATCCTAACCCGTACGCTGACACTAACCCGCGCCCTCACACGTACGCTGCCCCTAAAGCGTTGTCGTACCCTCACCTGGACCCTAAACCGTCCCCGTCCCCTAACCCTAACCCTAGCCCGAACCCTAACCCTAACCCTTCCCCGGAGCCTGACCCTCACCCGTCGCCTAATCCTAACCCGTACGCTGACACTAACCCGCGCCCTCACACGTACGCTCCCCCTAAAGCGTTGTCGTACCCTCACCTGGACCCTCAACCGTCCCCGTCCCCTAACCCTAACCCTAGCCCGAACCCTAACCCTAACCCTTCCCCGAAGCCTGACCCTCACCCGTCCCCTAATCCTAACCCGTACGCTGACACTAACCCGCGCCCTCACACGTACGCTCCCCCTACAGCGTTGTCGTACCCTCACCTGGACCCTAAACCTTCCCCGTCCCCTAACCCTAACCCTAGCCCGAACCCTAACCCTAACCCTTCCCCGAAGCCTGACCCTCACCCGTCCCCTAATCCTAACCCGTACGCTGACACTAACCCGCGCCCTCACACGTACGCTCCCCCTACAGCATTGTCGTACCCTCACCTGGACCCTAAACCGTCCCCGTCCCCTAACCCTAACCCTAGCCCGAACCCTAACCCTAACCCTTCCCCGAAGCCTGACCCTCACCCGTCCCCTAATCCTAACCCGTACGCTGACACTAACCCGCGCCCTCACACGTACGCTCCCCCTAAAGCGTTGTCGTACCCTCACCTGGACCCTAAACCGTCCCCGTCCCCTAACCCTAACCCTAGCCCGAACCCTAACCCTAACCCTTCCCCGAAGCCTGACCCTCACCCGTCCCCTAATCCTAACCCGTACGCTGACACTAAGCCGCGCCCTCACACGTACGCTCCCCCTAAAGCGTTGTCGTACCCTCATCTGGACCCTAAACCGTCCCCGTCCCCTAACCCTAACCCTAGCCCGAACCCTAACCCTAACCCTTCCCCGAAGCCTGACACTCACCCTTCCCCTAATCCTAACCCGTACGCTGACACTAACCCGCGCCCTCACACGTACGCTCCCCCTAAAGCGTTGTCGTACCCTCACCTGGACCCTAAACCGTCCCCGTCCCCTAACCCTAACCCTAGACCGAACCCTGACCCTAACCCTTCCCAGAAGCCTGACCCTCACCCGTCCCCTAATCCTAACCCGTACGCTGACACTAACCCGCGCCCTCACACGTACGCTCCCCCTAAAGCGTTGTCGTACCCTCACCTGGACCCTAAACCGTCCCCGTCCCCTAACCCTAACCCTAGCCCGAACCCTAACCCTAACCCTTCCCCGAAGCCTGACCTTCACCCGTCCCCTAATCCTAATCCGTACGCTGACACTAATCCGCGCCCTCTCATGTACGCTCCCCCTGAAGCGTTGTCGTACCCTCACCTGGACCCTAAACCGTCCCCGTCCCCTAACCCTAACCCTAGCCCGAACCCTAACCCTAACCCTTCCCCGAAGCCTGACCCTCACCCGTCCCCTAATCCTAACCCGTACGCTGACACTAAGCCGCGCCCTCACACGTACGCTCCCCCTAAAGCGTTGTCGTACTCTCACCTGGAACCTAAACCGTCCCCATCCCCTAACCCTAACCGTAGCCCGAACCCTAACCCTAACCCTTCCCCGAAGCCTGACCCTCAGCCATCCCCTAATCCTAACCCGTACGCTGACACTAACCCGCGCCCTCACACGTACGCTCCCCCTAAAGCGTTGTCGTACCCTCACCTGGACCCTAAACCGTTCCCGTCCCCTAACCCTTACCCTAGCCCGAACCCTAACCCTAACCCTTCCCCGAAGCCTGACCCTCACACGTCCCCTAATCCTAACCCGTACGCTGACACTAACCCGCGCCCTCACACGTACGCTCCCCCTAAAGCGTTGTCGTACCCTCACCTGGACCCTAAACCGTCCCCATCCCCTAACCCTAACCCTAGCCCGAACCCTAACCCTAACCCTTCCCCGAAGCCTGACACTTACCCGTCCCCTAATCCTAACCCGTACGCTGACACTAACCCACGCCCTCACACGTACGCTCCCCCTAAAGCGTTGTCGTCCCCTCACCTGGACCCTAAACCGTTCCCGTCCCCTAACCCTAACCCTAGCCCGAACCCTAACCCTAACCCTTCCCCGAAGCCTGACCCTCACACGTCCCCTAATCCTAACCCGTACGCTGACACTAACCCGCGCCCTCACACGTACGCTCCCCCTAAAGCGTTGTCGTACCCTCACCTGGACCCTAAACCGTCCCCATCCCCTAACCCTAACCCTAGCCCGAACCCTAACCCTAACCCTTCCCCGAAGCCTGACACTCACCCGTCCCCTAATCCTAACCCGTACGCTGACACTAACCCGCGCCCTCACACGTACGCTCCCCCTAAAGCGTTGTCGTACCCTCACCTGGACCCTAAACCGTCCCCATCCCCTAACCCTAACCCTAGCCCGAACCCTAACCCTAACCCTTCCCCGAAGCCTGACACTCACCCGTCCCCTAATCCTAACCCGTACGCTGACACTAACCCGCGCCCTCACACGTACGCTCCCCCTAAAGCGTTGTCGTACCCTCACCTGGACCCTAAACCGTCCCCGTCCCCTAACCCTAACCCTAGCCCGAACCCTAACCCTAACCCTTCCCCGAAGCCTGACCCTCACCCGTCCCCTAATCCTAACCCGTACGCTGACACTAACCCGCGCCCTCACACGTACGCTCCCCCTAAAGCGTTGTCGTACCCTCACCTGGACCCTAAACCGTCCCCGTCCCCTAACCCTAACCCTAGCCCGAACCCTAACCCTAACCCTTCCCCGAAGCCTGACCCTCACCCGTCCCCTAATCCTAACCCGTACGCTGACACTAACCCGCGCCCTCACACGTACGCTCCCCCTAAAGCGTTGTCGTACCCTCACCTGGACCCTAAACCTTCCGCGTCTCCTAACCCTAACCCTAGCCCGAACCCTAACCCTAACCCTTCCCCGAAGCCTGACCCTCACACGTCCCCTAATCCTAACCCGTACGCTGACACTAAGCCGCGCCCTCACACGTACGCTCCCCCTAAACCGTTGTCGTACCCTCACCTGGACCCTAAACCGTCCCCGTCCCCTAACCCTAACCCTAGCCCGAACCCTAGCCCTAACCCTTCCCCGAAGCCTGACCCTCACCCGTCCCCTAATCCTAACCCGTACGCTGACACGAACCCGCGCCCTCACACGTACGCTCCCCCTAGAGCGTTGTCGTACCCTCACCTGGACCCTAAACCGTCCCCGTCCCCTAACCCTAACCCTAGCCCGAACCCTAACCCTAACCCTTCCCCGAAGCCTGACCCTCACCCGTCCCCTAATCCTAACCCGTACGCTGACACTAACCCGCGCCCTCACACGTACGCTCCCCCTAAAGCGTTGTCGTACCCTCACCTGGACCCTAAACCGTCCCCGTCCCCTAACCCTAACCCTAGCCCGAACCCTAACCCTAACCCTTCCCCGAAGCCTGACCCTCACCCGTCCCCTAATCCTAACCCGTACGCTGACACTAAGCCGCGCCCTCACACGTACGCTCCCCCTAAAGCGTTGTCGTACCCTCACCTGGACCCTAAACCGTCCCCGTCCCCTAACCCTAACCCTAGCCCGAACCCTAACCCTAACCCTTCCCCGAAGCCTGACCCTCACCCGTCCCCTAATCCTAACCCGTACGCTGACACTAACCCGCGCCCTCACACGTACGCTCCCCCTAAAGCGTTGTCGTACCCTCACCTGGACCCTAAACCGTCCCCGTCCCCTAACCCTAACCCTAGCCCGAACCCTGACCCTAACCCTTCCCAGAAGCCTGACCCTCACCCGTCCCCTAATCCTAACCCGTACGCTGACACTAACCCGCGCCCTCACACGTACGCTCCCCCTAAAGCGTTGTCGTACCCTCACCTGGACCCTAAACCGTCCCCGTCCCCTAACCCTAACCCTAGCCCGAACCCTAACCCTAACCCTTCCCCGAAGCCTGACCTTCACCCGTCCCCTAATCCTAATCCGTACGCTGACACTAATCCGCGCCCTCACACGTACGCTCCCCCTGAAGCGTTGTCGTACCCTCACCTGGACCCTAAACCGTCCCCGTCCCCTAACCCTAACCCTAGCCCGAACCCTAACCCTAACCCTTCCCCGAAGCCTGACCCTCACCCGTCCCCTAATCCTAACCCGTACGCTGACACTAAGCCGCGCCCTCACACGTACGCTCCCCCTAAAGCGTTGTCGTACCCTCACCTGGACCCTAAACCGTCCCCGTCCCCTAACCCTAACCGTAGCCCGAACCCTAACCCTAACCCTTCCCCGAAGCCTGACCCTCAGCCATCCCCTAATCCTAACCCGTACGCTGACACTAACCCGCGCCCTCACACGTACGCTCCCCCTAAAGCGTTGTCGTACCCTCACCTGGACCCTAAACCGTTCCCGTCCCCTAACCCTAACCCTAGCCCGAACCCTAACCCTAACCCTTCCCCGAAGCCTGACCCTCACACGTCCCCTAATCCTAACCCGTACGCTGACACTAACCCGCGCCCTCACACGTACGCTCCCCCTAAAGCGTTGTCGTACCCTCACCTGGACCCTAAACCGTCCCCATCCCCTAACCCTAACCCTAGCCCGAACCCTAACCCTAACCCTTCCCCGAAGCCTGACACTCACCCGTCCCCTAATCCTAACCCGTACGCTGACACTAACCCGCGCCCTCACACGTACGCTCCCCCTAAAGCGTTGTCGTACCCTCACCTGGACCCTAAACCGTCCCCGTCCCCTAACCCTAACCCTAGCCCGAACCCTAACCCTAACCCTTCCCCGAAGCCTGACCCTCACACGTCCCCTAATCCTAACCCGTACGCTGACACTAACCCGCGCCCTCACACGTACGCTCCCCCTAAAGCGTTGTCGTACCCTCACCTGGACCCTAAACCGTCCCCATCCCCTAACCCTAACCCTAGCCCGAACCCTAACCCTAACCCTTCCCCGAAGCCTGACACTCACCCGTCCCCTAATCCTAACCCGTACGCTGACACTAACCCGCGCCCTCACACGTACGCTCCCCCTAAAGCGTTGTCGTACCCTCACCTGGACCCTAAACCGTCCCCATCCCCTAACCCTAACCCTAGCCCGAACCCTAACCCTAACCCTTCCCCGAAGCCTGACACTCACCCGTCCCCTAATCCTAACCCGTACGCTGACACTAACCCGCGCCCTCACACGTACGCTCCCCCTAAAGCGTTGTCGTACCCTCACCTGGACCCTAAACCGTCCCCGTCCCCTAACCCTAACCCTAGCCCGAACCCTAACCCTAACCCTTCCCCGAAGCCTGACCCTCACCCGTCCCCTAATCCTAACCCGTACGCTGACACTAACCCGCGCCCTCACACGTACGCTCCCCCTAAAGCGTTGTCGTACCCTCACTTGGACCCTAAACCGTCCCCGTCCCCTAACCCTAACCCTAGCCCGAACCCTAACCCTAACCCTTCCCCGAAGCCTGACCCTCACCCGTCCCCTAATCCTAACCCGTACGCTGACACTAACCCGCGCCCTCACACGTATGCTCCCCCTAAAGCGTTGTCGTACCCTCACCTGGACCCTAAACCTTCCCCGTCTCCTAACCCTAACCCTAGCCCGAACCCTAACCCTAACCCTTCCCCGAAGCCTGACCCTCACACGTCCCCTAATCCTAACCCGTACGCTGACACTAAGCCGCGCCCTCACACGTACGCTCCCCCTAAACCGTTGTCGTACCCTCACCTGGACCCTAAACCGTCCCCGTCCCCTAACCCTAACCCTAGCCCGAACCCTAGCCCTAACCCTTCCCCGAAGCCTGACCCTCACCCGTCCCCTAATCCTAACCCGTACGCTGACACGAACCCGCGCCCTCACACGTACGCTCCCCCTAGAGCGTTGTCGTACCCTCACCTGGACCCTAAACCGTCCCCGTCCCCTAACCCTAACCCTAGCCCGAACCCTAACCCTAACCCTTCCCCGAAGCCTGACCCTCACCCGTCCCCTAATCCTAACCCGTACGCTGACACTAACCCGCGCCCTCACACGTACGCTCCCCCTAAAGCGTTGTCGTACCCTCACCTGGACCCTAAACCGTCCCCGTCCCCTAACCCTAACCCTAGCCCGAACCCTAACCCTAACCCTTCCCCGAAGCCTGACCCTCACCCGTCCCCTAATCCTAACCCGTACGCTGACACTAAGCCGCGCCCTCACACGTACGCTCCCCCTAAAGCGTTGTCGTACCCTCACCTGGACCCTAAACCGTCCCCGTCCCCTAACCCTAACCCTAGCCCGAACCCTAACCCTAACCCTTCCCCGAAGCCTGACCCTCACCCGTCCCCTAATCCTAACCCGTACGCTGACACTAACCCGCGCCCTCACACGTACGCTTCCCCTAAAGCGTTGTCGTACCCTCACCTGGACCCTAAACCGTCCCCGTCCCCTAACCCTAACCCTAGCCCGAACCCTGACCCTAACCCTTCCCAGAAGCCTGACCCTCACCCGTCCCCTAATCCTAACCCGTACGCTGACACTAACCCGCGCCCTCACACGTACGCTCCCCCTAAAGCGTTGTCGTACCCTCACCTGGACCCTAAACCGTCCCCGTCCCCTAACCCTAACCCTAGCCCGAACCCTAACCCTAACCCTTCCCCGAAGCCTGACCTTCACCCGTCCCCTAATCCTAATCCGTACGCTGACACTAATCCGCGCCCTCACACGTACGCTCCCCCTGAAGCGTTGTCGTACCCTCACCTGGACCCTAAACCGTCCCCGTCCCCTAACCCTAACCCTAGCCCGAACCCTAACCCTAACCCTTCCCCGAAGCCTGACCCTCACCCGTCCCCTAATCCTAACCCGTACGCTGACACTAAGCCGCGCCCTCACACGTACGCTCCCCCTAAAGCGTTGTCGTACCCTCACCTGGACCCTAAACCGTCCCCATCCCCTAACCCTAACCGTAGCCCGAACCCTAACCCTAACCCTTCCCCGAAGCCTGACCCTCAGCCATCCCCTAATCCTAACCCGTACGCTGACACTAACCCGCGCCCTCACACGTACGCTCCCCCTAAAGCGTTGTCGTACCCTCACCTGGACCCTAAACCGTTCCCGTCCCCTAACCCTAACCCTAGCCCGAACCCTAACCCTAACCCTTCCCCGAAGCCTGACCCTCACACGTCCCCTAATCCTAACCCGTACGCTGACACTAACCCGCGCCCTCACACGTACGCTCCCCCTAAAGCGTTGTCGTACCCTCACCTGGACCCTAAACCGTCCCCATCCCCTAACCCTAACCCTAGCCCGAACCCTAACCCTAACCCTTCCCCGAAGCCTGACACTCACCCGTCCCCTAATCCTAACCCGTACGCTGACACTAACCCGCGCCCTCACACGTACGCTCCCCCTAAAGCGTTGTCGTACCCTCACCTGGACCCTAAACCGTCCCCGTCCCCTAACCCTAACCCTAGCCCGAACCCTAACCCTAACCCTTCCCCGAAGCCTGACCCTCACCCGTCCCCTAATCCTAACCCGTACGCTGACACTAACCCGCGCCCTCACACGTACGCTCCCCCTAAAGCGTTGTCGTACCCTCACCTGGACCCTAAACCGTCCCCGTCCCCTAACCCTAACCCTAGCCCGAACCCTAACCCTAACCCTTCCCCGAAGCCTGACCCTCACCCGTCCCCTAATCCTAACCCGTACGCTGACACTAACCCGCGCCCTCACACGTATGCTCCCCCTAAAGCGTTGTCGTACCCTCACCTGGACCCTAAACCTTCCCCGTCTCCTAACCCTAACCCTAGCCCGAACCCTAACCCTAACCCTTCCCCGAAGCCTGACCCTCACACGTCCCCTAATCCTAACCCGTACGCTGACACTAAGCCGCGCCCTCACACGTACGCTCCCCCTAAACCGTTGTCGTACCCTCACCTGGACCCTAAACCGTCCCCGTCCCCTAACCCTAACCCTAGCCCGAACCCTAGTCCTGACCCTTCCCCGAAGCCTGACCCTCACCCGTCCCCTAATCCTAACCCGTACGCTGACACGAACCCGCGCCCTCACACGTACGCTCCCCCTAGAGCGTTGTCGTACCCTCACCTGGACCCTAAACCGTCCCCGTCCCCTAACCCTAACCCTAGCCCGAACCCTAACCCTAACCCTTCCCCGAAGCCTGACCCTCACCCGTCCCCTAATCCTAACCAGTACGCTGACACTAACCCGCGCCCTCACACGTACGCTCCCCCTAAAGCGTTGTCGTACCCTCACCTGGACCCTAAACCGTCCCCGTCCCCTAACCCTAACCCTAGCCCGAACCCTAACCCTAACCCTTCCCCGAAGCCTGACCCTCACCCGTCCCCTAATCCTAACCCGTACGCTGACACTAAGCCGCGCCCTCACACGTACGCTCCCCCTAAAGCGTTGTCGTACCCTCACCTGGACCCTAAACCGTCCCCGTCCCCTAACCCTAACCCTAGCCCGAACCCTAACCCTAACCCTTCCCCGAAGCCTGACACTCACCCTTCCCCTAATCCTAACCCGTACGCTGACACTAACCCGCGCCCTCACACGTACGCTCCCCCTAAAGCGTTGTCGTACCCTCACCTGGACCCTGAACCGTCCCCGTCCCCTAACCCTAACCCTAGCCCGAACCCTAACCCTAACCCTTCCCCGAAGCCTGACCCTCACCCGTCCCCTAATCCTAACCCGTACGCTGACACTAACCCGCGCCCTCACACGTACGCTCCCCCTAAAGCGTTGTCGTACCCTCACCTGGACCCTAAACCGTCCCCGTCCCCTAACCCTAACCCTAGCCCGAACCCTGACCCTAACCCTTCCCAGAAGCCTGACCCTCACCCGTCCCCTAATCCTAACCCGTACGCTGACACTAACCCGCGCCCTCACACGTACGCTCCCCCTAAAGCGTTGTCGTACCCTCACCTGGACCCTAAACCGTCCCCGTCCCCTAACCCTAACCCTAGCCCGAACCCTAACCCTAACCCTTCCCCGAAGCCTGACCCTCACCCGTCCCCTAATCCTAACCCGTACGCTGACACTAAACCGCGCCCTCACACGTACGCTCCCCCTAAAGCATTGTCGTACCCTCACCTGGACCCTAAACTGTCCCCGTCCCCTAACCCTAACCCTAGCCCGAACCCTAACCCTAACACTTCCCCGAAGCCTGACACTCACCCGTCCCCTAATCCTAACCCGTACGCTGACACTAACCCGCGCCCTCACACGTACGCTCCCCCTACAGCGTTGTCGTACCCTCACCTGGACACTAAACCGTCCCCGTCCCCTAACCCTAACCCTAGCCCGAACCCTAACCCTAACCCTTCCCCGAAGCCTGACCCTCACCCGTCCCCTAATCCTAACCCGTACGCTGACACTAACCCGCGCCCTCACACGTACGCTCCCCCTAAAGCGTTGTCGTACCCTCACCTGGACCCTAAACCGTCCCCGTCCCCTAACCCTAACCCTAGCCCGAACCCTAACCCTAACCCTTCCCCGAAGCCTGACCCTCACCCGTCCCCTAATCCTAACCCGTACGCTGACACTAAGCTGCGCCCTCACACGTACGCTCCCCCTAAAGCGTTGTCGTACCCTCACCTGGACCCTAAACCGTCCCCGTCCCCTAACCCTAACCCTAGCCCGAACCCTAACCCTAACCCTTCCCCGAAGCCTGACACTCACCCTTCCCCTAATCCTAACACGTACGCTGACACTAACCCGCGCCCTCACACGTACGCTCCCCCTAAAGCGTTGTCGTACCCTCACCTGGACCCTAAACCGTCCCCGTCCCCTAACCCTAACCCTAGCCCGAACCCTAACCCTAACCCTTCCCCGAAGCCTGACCCTCACCCGTCACATAATCCTAACCCGTACGCTGACACTAACCCGCGCCCTCACACGTACGCTCCCCCTAAAGCGTTGTCGTACCCTCACCTGGACCCTCAACCGTCCCCGTCCCCTAACCCTTACCCTAGCCCGAACCCTAACCCTAACCCTTCCCCGAAGCCTGACCCTCACCCGTCCCCTAATCCTAACCCGTACGCTGACACTAACCCGCGCCCTCACACGTACGCTCCCCCTACAGCGTTGTCGTACCCTCACCTGGACCCTAAACCGTCCCCGTCCCCTAACCCTAACCCTAGCCCGAACCCTAACCCTAACCCTTCCCCGAAGCCTGACCCTCACCCGTCCCCTAATCCTAACCCGTACGCTGACACTAACCCGCGCCCTCACACGTACGCTCCCCCTAAAGCGTTGTCGTACCCTCACCTGGACCCTAAACCGTCCCCGTCCCCTAACCCTAACCCTAGCCCGAACCCTAACCCTAACCCTTCCCCGAAGCCTGACCCTCACCCGTCCCCTAATCCTAACCCGTACGCTGACACTAACCCGCGCCCTCACACGTACGCTCCCCCTAAAGCGTTGTCGTACCCTCACCTGGACCCTAAACCGTCCCCGTCCCCTAACCCTAACCCTAGCCCGAACCCTAACCCTAACCCTTCCCCGAAGCCTGACCCTCACCCGTCGCCTTATCCTAACACGTACGCTGACACTAACCCGCGCCCTCACACGTACGCTCCCCCTAAAGCGTTGTCGTACCCTCACCTGGACCCTAAACCGTCCCCGTCCCCTAACCCTAACGCTAGCCCGAACCCTAACCCTATCCCTTCCCCGAAGCCTGACCCTCACCCGTCCCCTAATCCTAACCCGTACGCTGACACTAACCCGCGCCCTCACACGTACGCTCCCCCTAAAGCGTTGTCGTAACCTCACCTGGACCCTAAACCGTCCCCGTCCCCTAACCCTAACCCTAGCCCGAACCCTAACCCTAACACTTCCCCGAAGCCTGACCCTCACCCGTCCCCTAATCCTAACCCGTACGCTGACACTAACCCGCGCCCTCACACGTACGCTCCCCCTAAAGCGTTGTCGTACCCTCACCTGGAACCTAAACCGTCCCCGTCCCCTAACCCTAACCCTAGCCCGAACCCTAACCCTAACCCTTCCCCGAAGCCTGACCCTCACACGTCCCCTAATCCTAACCCGTACGCTGACACTAACCCGCGCCCTCACACGTACGCTCCCCCTAAAGCGTTGTCGTACCCTCACCTGGACCCTAAACCGTCCCCGTCCCCTAACCCTAACCCTAGCCCGAACCCTAACCCTAACCCTTCCCCGAAGCCTGACCCTCACCCGTCCCCTAATCCTAACCCGTACGCTGACACTAACCCGCGCCCTCACACGTACGCTCCCCCTAAAGCATTGTCGTACCCTCACCTGGACCCTAAACCGTCCCCGTCCCCTAACCCTAACCCTAGCCCGAACCCTAACCCTAACCCTTCCCCGAAGCCTGACCCTCACCCGTCGCCTAATCCTAACCCGTACGCTGACACTAACCCGCGCCCTCACACGTACGCTCCCCCTAAAGCGTTGTCGTACCCTCACCTGGACCCTAAACCGTCCCCGTCCCCTAACCCTAACCCTAGCCCGAACCCTAACCCTAACACTTCCCCGAAGCCTGACCCTCACCCGTCCCCTAATCCTAACCCGTACGCTGACACTAACCCGCGCCCTCACACGTACGCTCCCCCTAAAGCGTTGTCGTACCCTCACCTGGACCCTAAACCGTCCCCGTCCCCTAACCCTAACGCTAGCCCGAACCCTAACCCTAACCCTTCCCCGAAGCCTGACCCTCACCCGTCCCCTAATCCTAACCCGTACGCTGATACTAACCCGCGCCCTCACACGTACGCTCCCCCTAAAGCGTTGTCGTACCCTCACCTGGACCCTAAACCGTCCCCGTCCCCTAACCCTAACCCTAGCCCGAAACCTAACCCTAACACTTCCCCGAAGCCTGACCCTCACCCGTCCCCTAATCCTAACCCGTACGCTGACACTAACCCGCGCCCTCACACGTACGCTCCCCCTAAAGCGTTGTCGTACCCTCACCTGGACCCTAAACCGTCCCCGTCCCCTAACCCTAACCCTAGCCCGAACCCTAACCCTAACCCTTCCCCGAAGCCTGACCCTCACCCGTCCCCTAATCCTAACCCGTACGCTGACACTAACCCACGCCCTCACACGTACGCTCCCCCTACAGCATTGTCGTACCCTCACCTGGACCCTAAACCGTCCCCGTCCCCTAACCCTAACCCTAGCCCGAACCCTAACCCTAACCCTTCCCCGAAGCCTGACCCTCACCCGTCCCCTAATCCTAACCCGTACGCTGACACTAACCCGCGCCCTCACACGTACGCTCCCCCTAAAGCGTTGTCGTACCCTCACCTGGACCCTAAACCGTCCCCGTCCCCTAACCCTAACCCTAGCCCGAACCCTAACCCTAACCCTTCCCCGAAGCCTGACCCTCACCCGTCCCCTAATCCTAACCCGTACGCTGACACTAAGCCGCGCCCTCACACGTACGCTCCCCCTAAAGCGTTGTCGTACCCTCATCTGGACCCTAAACCGTCCCCGTCACCTAACCCTAACCCTAGCCCGAACCCTAACCCTAACCCTTCCCCGAAGCCTGACACTCACCCTTCCCCTAATCCTAACCCGTACGCTGACACTAACCCGCGCCCTCACACGTACGCTCCCCCTAAAGCGTTGTCGTACCCTCACCTGGACCCTAAACCGTCCCCGTCCCCTAACCCTAACCCTAGCCCGAACCCTGACCCTAACCCTTCCCAGAAGCCTGACCCTCACCCGTCCCCTAATCCTAAACCGTACGCTGACACTAACCCGCGCCCTCACACGTACGCTCCCCCTAAAGCGTTGTCGTACCCTCACCTGGACCCTAAACCGTCCCCGTCCCCTAACCCTAACCCTAGCCCGAACCCTAACCCTAACCCTTCCCCGAAGCCTGACCTTCACCCGTCCCCTAATCCTAATCCGTACGCTGACACTAATCCGCGCCCTCTCATGTACGCTCCCCCTGAAGCGTTGTCGTACCCTCACCTGGACCCTAAACCGTCCCCGTCCCCTAACCCTAACCCTAGCCCGAACCCTAACCCTAACCCTTCCCCGAAGCCTGACCCTCACCCGTCCCCTAATCCTAACCCGTACGCTGACACTAAGCCGCGCCCTCACACGTACGCTCCCCCTAAAGCGTTGTCGTACTCTCACCTGGAACCTAAACCGTCCCCATCCCCTAACCCTAACCGTAGCCCGAACCCTAACCCTAACCCTTCCCCGAAGCCTGACCCTCAGCCATCCCCTAATCCTAACCCGTACGCTGACACTAACCCGCGCCCTCACACGTACGCTCCCCCTAAAGCGTTGTCGTACCCTCACCTGGACCCTAAACCGTTCCCGTCCCCTAACCCTTACCCTAGCCCGAACCCTAACCCTAACCCTTCCCCGAAGCCTGACCCTCACACGTCCCCTAATCCTAACCCGTACGCTGACACTAACCCGCGCCCTCACACGTACGCTCCCCCTAAAGCGTTGTCGTACCCTCACCTGGACCCTAAACCGTCCCCATCCCCTAACCCTAACCCTAGCCCGAACCCTAACCCTAACCCTTCCCCGAAGCCTGACACTTACCCGTCCCCTAATCCTAACCCGTACGCTGACACTAACCCACGCCCTCACACGTACGCTCCCCCTAAAGCGTTGTCGTACCCTCACCTGGACCCTAAACCGTTCCCGTCCCCTAACCCTAACCCTAGCCCGAACCCTAACCCTAACCCTTCCCCGAAGCCTGACCCTCACACGTCCCCTAATCCTAACCCGTACGCTGACACTAACCCGCGCCCTCACACGTACGCTCCCCCTAAAGCGTTGTCGTACCCTCACCTGGACCCTAAACCGTCCCCATCCCCTAACCCTAACCCTAGCCCGAACCCTAACCCTAACCCTTCCCCGAAGCCTGACACTCACCCGTCCCCTAATCCTAACCCGTACGCTGACACTAACCCGCGCCCTCACACGTACGCTCCCCCTAAAGCGTTGTCGTACCCTCACCTGGACCCTAAACCGTCCCCATCCCCTAACCCTAACCCTAGCCCGAACCCTAACCCTAACCCTTCCCCGAAGCCTGACACTCACCCGTCCCCTAATCCTAACCCGTACGCTGACACTAACCCGCGCCCTCACACGTACGCTCCCCCTAAAGCGTTGTCGTACCCTCACCTGGACCCTAAACCGTCCCCGTCCCCTAACCCTAACCCTAGCCCGAACCCTAACCCTAACCCTTCCCCGAAGCCTGACCCTCACCCGTCCCCTAATCCTAACCCGTACGCTGACACTAACCCGCGCCCTCACACGTACGCTCCCCCTAAAGCGTTGTCGTACCCTCACCTGGACCCTAAACCGTCCCCGTCCCCTAACCCTAACCCTAGCCCGAACCCTAACCCTAACCCTTCCCCGAAGCCTGACCCTCACCCGTCCCCTAATCCTAACCCGTACGCTGACACTAACCCGCGCCCTCACACGTACGCTCCCCCTAAAGCGTTGTCGTACCCTCACCTGGACCCTAAACCTTCCCCGTCTCCTAACCCTAACCCTAGCCCGAACCCTAACCCTAACCCTTCCCCGAAGCCTGACCCTCACACGTCCCCTAATCCTAACCCGTACGCTGACACTAAGCCGCGCCCTCACACGTACGCTCCCCCTAAACCGTTGTCGTACCCTCACCTGGACCCTAAACCGTCCCCGTCCCCTAACCCTAACCCTAGCCCGAACCCTAGCCCTAACCCTTCCCCGAAGCCTGACCCTCACCCGTCCCCTAATCCTAACCCGTACGCTGACACGAACCCGCGCCCTCACACGTACGCTCCCCCTAGAGCGTTGTCGTACCCTCACCTGGACCCTAAACCGTCCCCGTCCCCTAACCCTAACCCTAGCCCGAACCCTAACCCTAACCCTTCCCCGAAGCCTGACCCTCACCCGTCCCCTAATCCTAACCCGTACGCTGACACTAACCCGCGCCCTCACACGTACGCTCCCCCTAAAGCGTTGTCGTACCCTCACCTGGACCCTAAACCGTCCCCGTCCCCTAACCCTAACCCTAGCCCGAACCCTAACCCTAACCCTTCCCCGAAGCCTGACCCTCACCCGTCCCCTAATCCTAACCCGTACGCTGACACTAAGCCGCGCCCTCACACGTACGCTCCCCCTAAAGCGTTGTCGTACCCTCACCTGGACCCTAAACCGTCCCCGTCCCCTAACCCTAACCCTAGCCCGAACCCTAACCCTAACCCTTCCCCGAAGCCTGACCCTCACCCGTCCCCTAATCCTAACCCGTACGCTGACACTAACCCGCGCCCTCACACGTACGCTCCCCCTAAAGCGTTGTCGTACCCTCACCTGGACCCTAAACCGTCCCCGTCCCCTAACCCTAACCCTAGCCCGAACCCTGACCCTAACCCTTCCCAGAAGCCTGACCCTCACCCGTCCCCTAATCCTAACCCGTACGCTGACACTAACCCGCGCCCTCACACGTACGCTCCCCCTAAAGCGTTGTCGTACCCTCACCTGGACCCTAAACCGTCCCCGTCCCCTAACCCTAACCCTAGCCCGAACCCTAACCCTAACCCTTCCCCGAAGCCTGACCTTCACCCGTCCCCTAATCCTAATCCGTACGCTGACACTAATCCGCGCCCTCACACGTACGCTCCCCCTGAAGCGTTGTCGTACCCTCACCTGGACCCTAAACCGTCCCCGTCCCCTAACCCTAACCCTAGCCCGAACCCTAACCCTAACCCTTCCCCGAAGCCTGACCCTCACCCGTCCCCTAATCCTAACCCGTACGCTGACACTAAGCCGCGCCCTCACACGTACGCTCCCCCTAAAGCGTTGTCGTACCCTCACCTGGACCCTAAACCGTCCCCGTCCCCTAACCCTAACCGTAGCCCGAACCCTAACCCTAACCCTTCCCCGAAGCCTGACCCTCAGCCATCCCCTAATCCTAACCCGTACGCTGACACTAACCCGCGCCCTCACACGTACGCTCCCCCTAAAGCGTTGTCGTACCCTCACCTGGACCCTAAACCGTTCCCGTCCCCTAACCCTAACCCTAGCCCGAACCCTAACCCTAACCCTTCCCCGAAGCCTGACCCTCACACGTCCCCTAATCCTAACCCGTACGCTGACACTAACCCGCGCCCTCACACGTACGCTCCCCCTAAAGCGTTGTCGTACCCTCACCTGGACCCTAAACCGTCCCCATCCCCTAACCCTAACCCTAGCCCGAACCCTAACCCTAACCCTTCCCCGAAGCCTGACACTCACCCGTCCCCTAATCCTAACCCGTACGCTGACACTAACCCGCGCCCTCACACGTACGCTCCCCCTAAAGCGTTGTCGTACCCTCACCTGGACCCTAAACCGTCCCCGTCCCCTAACCCTAACCCTAGCCCGAACCCTAACCCTAACCCTTCCCCGAAGCCTGACCCTCACACGTCCCCTAATCCTAACCCGTACGCTGACACTAACCCGCGCCCTCACACGTACGCTCCCCCTAAAGCGTTGTCGTACCCTCACCTGGACCCTAAACCGTCCCCGTCCCCTAACCCTAACCCTAGCCCGAACCCTAACCCTAACCCTTCCCCGAAGCCTGACCCTCACCCGTCCCCTAATCCTAACCCGTACGCTGACACTAAGCCGCGCCCTCACACGTACGCTCCCCCTAAAGCGTTGTCGTACCCTCACCTGGACCCTAAACCGTCCCCGTCCCCTAACCCTAACCCTAGCCCGAACCCTAACCCTAACCCTTCCCCGAAGCCTGACCCTCACCCGTCCCCTAATCCTAACCCGTACGCTGACACTAACCCGCGCCCTCACACGTACGCTTCCCCTAAAGCGTTGTCGTACCCTCACCTGGACCCTAAACCGTCCCCGTCCCCTAACCCTAACCCTAGCCCGAACCCTGACCCTAACCCTTCCCAGAAGCCTGACCCTCACCCGTCCCCTAATCCTAACCCGTACGCTGACACTAACCCGCGCCCTCACACGTACGCTCCCCCTAAAGCGTTGTCGTACCCTCACCTGGACCCTAAACCGTCCCCGTCCCCTAACCCTAACCCTAGCCCGAACCCTAACCCTAACCCTTCCCCGAAGCCTGACCTTCACCCGTCCCCTAATCCTAATCCGTACGCTGACACTAATCCGCGCCCTCACACGTACGCTCCCCCTGAAGCGTTGTCGTACCCTCACCTGGACCCTAAACCGTCCCCGTCCCCTAACCCTAACCCTAGCCCGAACCCTAACCCTAACCCTTCCCCGAAGCCTGACCCTCACCCGTCCCCTAATCCTAACCCGTACGCTGACACTAAGCCGCGCCCTCACACGTACGCTCCCCCTAAAGCGTTGTCGTACCCTCACCTGGACCCTAAACCGTCCCCATCCCCTAACCCTAACCGTAGCCCGAACCCTAACCCTAACCCTTCCCCGAAGCCTGACCCTCAGCCATCCCCTAATCCTAACCCGTACGCTGACACTAACCCGCGCCCTCACACGTACGCTCCCCCTAAAGCGTTGTCGTACCCTCACCTGGACCCTAAACCGTTCCCGTCCCCTAACCCTAACCCTAGCCCGAACCCTAACCCTAACCCTTCCCCGAAGCCTGACCCTCACACGTCCCCTAATCCTAACCCGTACGCTGACACTAACCCGCGCCCTCACACGTACGCTCCCCCTAAAGCGTTGTCGTACCCTCACCTGGACCCTAAACCGTCCCCATCCCCTAACCCTAACCCTAGCCCGAACCCTAACCCTAACCCTTCCCCGAAGCCTGACACTCACCCGTCCCCTAATCCTAACCCGTACGCTGACACTAACCCGCGCCCTCACACGTACGCTCCCCCTAAAGCGTTGTCGTACCCTCACCTGGACCCTAAACCGTCCCCGTCCCCTAACCCTAACCCTAGCCCGAACCCTAACCCTAACCCTTCCCCGAAGCCTGACCCTCACCCGTCCCCTAATCCTAACCCGTACGCTGACACTAACCCGCGCCCTCACACGTACGCTCCCCCTAAAGCGTTGTCGTACCCTCACCTGGACCCTAAACCGTCCCCGTCCCCTAACCCTAACCCTAGCCCGAACCCTAACCCTAACCCTTCCCCGAAGCCTGACCCTCACCCGTCCCCTAATCCTAACCCGTACGCTGACACTAACCCGCGCCCTCACACGTATGCTCCCCCTAAAGCGTTGTCGTACCCTCACCTGGACCCTAAACCTTCCCCGTCTCCTAACCCTAACCCTAGCCCGAACCCTAACCCTAACCCTTCCCCGAAGCCTGACCCTCACACGTCCCCAAATCCTAACCCGTACGCTGACACTAAGCCGCGCCCTCACACGTACGCTCCCCCTAAACCGTTGTCGTACCCTCACCTGGACCCTAAACCGTCCCCGTCCCCTAACCCTAACCCTAGCCCGAACCCTAGCCCTGACCCTTCCCCGAAGCCTGACCCTCACCCGTCCCCTAATCCTAACCCGTACGCTGACACGAACCCGCGCCCTCACACGTACGCTCCCCCTAGAGCGTTGTCGTACCCTCACCTGGACCCTAAACCGTCCCCGTCCCCTAACCCTAACCCTAGCCCGAACCCTAACCCTAACCCTTCCCCGAAGCCTGACCCTCACCCGTCCCCTAATCCTAACCCGTACGCTGACACTAACCCACGCCCTTCCACGTACGCTCCCCCTAAAGCGTTGTCGTACCCTCACCTGGACCCTAAACCGTCCCCGTCCCCTAACCCTAACCCTAGCCCGAACCCTAACCCTAACCCTTCCCCGAAGCCTGACCCTCACCCGTCCCCTAATCCTAACCCGTACGCTGACACTAAGCCGCGCCCTCACACGTACGCTCCCCCTAAAGCGTTGTCGTACCCTCACCTGGACCCTAAACCGTCCCCGTCCCCTAACCCTAACCCTAGCCCGAACCCTAACCCTAACCCTTCCCCGAAGCCTGACACTCACCCTTCCCCTAATCCTAACCCGTACGCTGACACTAACCCGCGCCCTCACACGTACGCTCCCCCTAAAGCGTTGTCGTACCCTCACCTGGACCCTGAACCGTCCCCGTCCCCTAACCCTAACCCTAGCCCGAACCCTAACCCTAACCCTTCCCCGAAGCCTGACCCTCACCCGTCCCCTAATCCTAACCCGTACGCTGACACTAACCCGCGCCCTCACACGTACGCTCCCCCTAAAGCGTTGTCGTACCCTCACCTGGACCCTAAACCGTCCCCGTCCCCTAACCCTAACCCTAGCCCGAACCCTGACCCTAACCCTTCCCAGAAGCCTGACCCTCACCCGTCCCCTAATCCTAACCCGTACGCTGACACTAACCCGCGCCCTCACACGTACGCTCCCCCTAAAGCGTTGTCGTACCCTCACCTGGACCCTAAACCGTCCCCGTCCCCTAACCCTAACCCTAGCCCGAACCCTAACCCTAACCCTTCCCCGAAGCCTGACCCTCACCCGTCCCCTAATCCTAACCCGTACGCTGACACTAAACCGCGCCCTCACACGTACGCTCCCCCTAAAGCATTGTCGTACCCTCACCTGGACCCTAAACTGTCCCCGTCCCCTAACCCTAACCCTAGCCCGAACCCTAACCCTAACACTTCCCCGAAGCCTGACACTCACCCGTCCCCTAATCCTAACCCGTACGCTGACACTAACCCGCGCCCTCACACGTACGCTCCCCCTACAGCGTTGTCGTACCCTCACCTGGACACTAAACCGTCCCCGTCCCCTAACCCTAACCCTAGCCCGAACCCTAACCCTAACCCTTCCCCGAAGCCTGACCCTCACCCGTCCCCTAATCCTAACCCGTACGCTGACACTAACCCGCGCCCTCACACGTACGCTCCCCCTAAAGCGTTGTCGTACCCTCACCTGGACCCTAAACCGTCCCCGTCCCCTAACCCTAACCCTAGCCCGAACCCTAACCCTAACCCTTCCCCGAAGCCTGACCCTCACCCGTCCCCTAATCCTAACCCGTACGCTGACACTAAGCTGCGCCCTCACACGTACGCTCCCCCTAAAGCGTTGTCGTACCATCACCTGGACCCTAAACCGTCCCCGTCCCCTAACCCTAACCCTAGCCCGAACCCTAACCCTAACCCTTCCCCGAAGCCTGACACTCACCCTTCCCCTAATCCTAACACGTACGCTGACACTAACCCGCGCCCTCACACGTACGCTCCCCCTAAAGCGTTGTCGTACCCTCACCTGGACCCTAAACCGTCCCCGTCCCCTAACCCTAACCCTAGCCCGAACCCTAACCCTAACCCTTCCCCGAAGCCTGACCCTCACCCGTCACATAATCCTAACCCGTACGCTGACACTAACCCGCGCCCTCACACGTACGCTCCCCCTAAAGCGTTGTCGTACCCTCACCTGGACCCTAAACCGTCCCCGTCCCCTAACCCTTACCCTAGCCCGAACCCTAACCCTAACCCTTCCCCGAAGCCTGACCCTCACCCGTCCCCTAATCCTAACCCGTACGCTGACACTAACCCGCGCCCTCACACGTACGCTCCCCCTACAGCGTTGTCGTACCCTCACCTGGACCCTAAACCGTCCCCGTCCCCTAACCCTAACCCTAGCCCGAACCCTAACCCTAACCCTTCCCCGAAGCCTGACCCTCACCCGTCCCCTAATCCTAACCCGTACGCTGACACTAAGCCGCGCCCTCACACGTACGCTCCCCCTAAAGCGTTGTCGTACCCTCACCTGGACCCTAAACCGTCCCCATCCCCTAACCCTAACCGTAGCCCGAACCCTAACCCTAACCCTTCCCCGAAGCCTGACCCTCAGCCATCCCCTAATCCTAACCCGTACGCTGACACTAACCCGCGCCCTCACACGTACGCTCCCCCTAAAGCGTTGTCGTACCCTCACCTGGACCCTAAACCGTTCCCGTCCCCTAACCCTAACCCTAGCCCGAACCCTAACCCTAACCCTTCCCCGAAGCCTGACCCTCACCCGTCCCCTAATCCTAACCCGTACGCTGACACTAACACGCGCCCTCACACGTACGCTCCCCCTAAAGCGTTGTCGTACCCTCACCTGGACCCTAAACCGTCCCCATCCCCTAACCCTAACCCTAGCCCGAACCCTAACCCTAACCCTTCCCCGAAGCCTGACACTCACCCGTCCCCTAATCCTAACCCGTACGCTGACACTAACCCGCGCCCTCACACGTACGCTTCCCCTAAAGCGTTGTCGTACCCTCACCTGGACCCTAAACCGTCCCCGTCCCCTAACCCTAACCCTAGCCCGAACCCTAACCCTAACACTTCCCCGAAGCCTGACCCTCACCCGTCCCCTAATCCTAACCCGTACGCTGACACTAACCCGCGCCCTCACACGTACGCTCCCCCTAAAGCGTTGTCGTACCCTCACCTGGACCCTAAACCGTCCCCGTCCCCTAACTCTAACCCTAGCCCGAACCCTAACCCTAACCCTTCCCCGAAGCCTGACCCTCACCCGTCCCCTAATCCTAACCCGTACGCTGACACTAACCCGCGCCCTCACACGTATGCTCCCCCTAAAGCGTTGTCGTACCCTCACCTGGACCCTAAACCTTCCCCGTCTCCTAACCCTAACCCTAGCCCGAACCCTAACCCTAACCCTTCCCCGAAGCCTGACCCTCACACGTCCCCTAATCCTAACCCGTACGCTGACACTAAGCCGCGCCCTCACACGTACGCTCCCCCTAAACCGTTGTCGTACCCTCACCTGGACCCTAAACCGTCCCCGTCCCCTAACCCTAACCCTAGCCCGAACCCTAGCCCTGACCCTTCCCCGAAGCCTGACCCTCACCCGTCCCCTAATCCTAACCCGTACGCTGACACGAACCCGCGCCCTCACACGTACGCTCCCCCTAGAGCGTTGTCGTACCCTCACCTGGACCCTAAACCGTCCCCGTCCCCTAACCCTAACCCTAGCCCGAACCCTAACCCTAACCCTTCCCCGAAGCCTGACCCTCACCCGTCCCCTAATCCTAACCCGTACGCTGACACTAACCCGCGCCCTCACACGTACGCTCCCCCTAAAGCGTTGTCGTACCCTCACCTGGACCCTAAACCGTCCCCGTCCCCTAACCCTAACCCTAGCCCGAACCCTAACCCTAACCCTTCCCCGAAGCCTGACCCTCACCCGTCCCCTAATCCTAACCCGTACGCTGACACTAAGCCGCGCCCTCACACGTACGCTCCCCCTAAAGCGTTTTCGTACCCTCACCTGGACCCTAAACCGTCCCCGTCCCCTAACCCTAACCCTAGCCCGAACCCTAACCCTAACCCTTCCCCGAAGCCTGACACTCACCCTTCCCCTAATCCTAACCCGTACGCTGACACTAACCCGCGCCCTCACACGTACGCTCCCCCTAAAGCGTTGTCGTACCCTCACCTGGACCCTAAACCGTCCCCGTCCCCTAACCCTAACCCTAGCCCGAACCCTAACCCTAACCCTTCCCCGAAGCCTGACCCTCACCCGTCCCCTAATCCTAACCCGTACGCTGACACTAACCCGCGCACTCACACGTACGCTCCCCCTAAAGCGTTGTCGTACCCTCACCTGGACCCTAAACCGTCCCCGTCCCCTAACCCTAACCCTAGCCCGAACCCTGACCCTAACCCTTCCCAGAAGCCTGACCCTCACCCGTCCCCTAATCCTAACCCGTACGCTGACACTAACCCGCGCCCTCACACGTACGCTCCCCCTAAAGCGTTGTCGTACCCTCACCTGGACCCTAAACCGTCCCCGTCCCCTAACCCTAACCCTAGCCCGAACCCTAACCCTAACCCTTCCCCGAAGCCTGACCTTCACCCGTCCCCTAATCCTAATCCGTACGCTGACACTAATCCGCGCCCTCACACGTACGCTCCCCCTGAAGCGTTGTCGTACCCTCACCTGGACCCTAAACCGTCCCCGTCCCCTAACCCTAACCCTAGCCCGAACCCTAACCCTAACCCTTCCCCGAAGCCTGACCCTCACCCGTCCCCTAATCCTAACCCGTACGCTGACACTAACCCGCGCCCTCACACGTACGCTCCCCCTAAAGCGTTGTCGTACCCTCACCTGGACCCTAAACCGTCCCCATCCCCTAACCCTAACCGTAGCCCGAACCCTAACCCTAACCCTTCCCCGAAGCCTGACCCTCACCCGTCCCCTAATCCTAACGCGTACGCTGACACTAACCCGCGCCCTCACACGTACGCTCCCCCTAAAGCGTTGTCGTACCCTCACCTGGACCCTAAACCGTCCCCGTCCCCTAACCCTAACCCTAGCCCGAACCCTAACCCTAACCCTTCCCCGAAGCCTGACCCTCACCCGTCCCCTAATCCTAACTCGTACGCTGACACTAACCCGCGCCCTCACACGTACGCTCCCCCTAAAGCGTTGTCGTACCCTCACCTGGACCCTAAACCGTTCCCGTCCCCTAACCCTAACCCTAGCCCGAACCCTAACCCTAACCCTTCCCCGAAGCCTGACCCTCACACGTCCCCTAATCCTAACCCGTACGCTGACACTAACCCGCGCCCTCACACGTACGCTCCCCCTAGAGCGTTGTCGTACCCTCACTTGGACCCTAAACCGTCCCCGTCCCCTAACCCTAACCCTAGCCCGAACCCTAACCCTAACCGTTCCCCGAAGCCTGACCCTCACCTGTCCCCTAATCCTAAACCGTACACTGACACTAACCCGCGCCCTCACACGTTCGCTCCCCCTAAAGCGTTGTCGTACCCTCACCTGGACCCTAAACCGTCCCCGTCCCCTAACGCTAACCCTGGCCGAACCCTAACCCTAACCCTTCCCCGAAGCCTGACCCTCACCCGTCCCCTAATCCTAACCCGTACGCTGACACTAAGCCGCGCCCTCACACGTACGCTCCCCGTAAACCGTTGTCGTACCCTCACCTGGACCCTAAACCGTCCCCGTCACCTAACCCTAACCCTAGCCCGAACCCTAACCCTAACCCTTCCCCGAAGCCTGACCCTCACCCGTCCCCTAATCCTAATCCGTACGCTGACACTAACCCGCGCCCTCACACGTACGCTCCCCCTGAAGCGTTGTCGTACCCTCACCTGGACCCTAAACCGTCCCCGTCCCCTAACCCTAACCCTAGCCCGAACCCTTACCCTAACCCCTCCCCGAAGCCTGACCCTCACCCGTCCCCTAATCCTAACCCGTACGCTGACACTAACCCGCGCTCTCACACGTACGCTCCCCCTAAAGCGTTGTCGTACCCTCACCTGGACCCTAAACCGTCCCCATCCCCTAACCCTAACCCTAGCCCGAACCCTAACCCTAACCCTTCCCCGAAGCCTGACCCTTAGCCATCCCCTAATCCTAACCCGTACGCTGACACTAACCCGCGCCCTCACACGTACGCTCCCCCTAAAGCGTTGTCGTACCATCACCTGGACCCTAAACCGTCCCCGTCCCCTAACCCTAACCCTAGCCCGAAACCTAACCCTAACCCTTCCCCGAAGCCTGACCCTCACCCGTCCCCTAATCCTAACCCGTACGCTGACACTAACCCGCGCCCTCACACGTACGCTCCCTCTAAAGCGTTGTCGTACCCTCACCTGGACCCTAAACCTTCCCGGTCTCCTAACCCTAACCCTAGCCCGAACCCTAACCCTAACCCTTCCCCGAAGCCTGACCCTCACCCGTCCCCTAATCCTAACCCGTACGCTGACACTAAGCCGCGCCCTCACACGTACGCTCCCCCTAAACCGTTGTCGTACCCTCACCTGGACCCTAAACCGTCCCCGTCCCCTAACCCTAACCCTAGCCCGAACCCTAACCCTACACTTACCCAAAGCCTGACCCTCAGCCGTCCCCTAATCCTAACCCGTACGCTGACACTAACCCGCGCCCTCACACGTACACTCCCCCTAGAGCGTTGTCGTACCCTCACCTGGACCCTAAACCGTCCCCGTCCCCTAACACTAACCCTAGCCCGAACCCTAACCCTAACTCTTCCCCGAAGCCTGACACTCAGCCGTCCCCTTATCCTAACCCGTACGCTGACACTAACCCGCGCCCTCACACGTACGCTCCCCCTACAGCGTTGTCATACCCTCACCTGGACCCTAAACCCTCCCTGTCCCCTAACCCTAACCCTAGCCCGAACCCTAACCCTAACCCTTCCCCGAAGCCTGACCCTCACCCGTCCCCTAATACTAACCCGTACGCTGACACTAACCCGCGCCCTCACACGTACGCTCCCCCTAAAGCGTTGTCGTACCCTCACCTGGACCCTAAACCGTCCCCGTCCCCTAACCCTAACCGTAGGCCGAACCCTAACCCTAACCCTTCCCCGAAGCCTGACCCTCAGCCATCCCCTATTCCTAAACCGTACGCTGACACTAACCCGCGCCCTCACACGTACGCTCCCCCTAAAGCGTTGTCGTACCCTCACCTGGACCCTAAACCGTCCCCGTCCCCTAACCCTAACCCTAGCCCGAAACCTAACCCTAACCCTTCCCCGAAGCCTGACCCTCACCCGTCCCCTAATCCTAACCCGTACGCTGACACTAACCCGCGCCCTCACACGTACGCTCCCCCTAAAGCGTTGTCGTACCCTCACCTGGACCCTAAACCTTCCCCGTCTCCTAACCCTAACCCTAGCCCGAACCCTAACCCTAACCCTTCCCCGAAGCCTGACCCTCACCCGTCCCCTAATCCTAACCCGTACGCTGACACTAACCCGCGCCCTCACACGTACGCTACCCCTGAAGCATTGTCGTACCCTCACCTGGACCCTAAACCGTCCCCGTCCCCTAACCCTAACCCTAGCCCGAACCCTAACCCTAACCCTTCCCCGAAGCCTGACCCTCACCCGTCCCCTAATCCTAACCCGTACGCTGACACTAACCCGCGCCCTCACACGTACGCTCCCCCTAAAGCGTTGTCGTACCCTCACCTGGACCCTAAACCGTCCCCGTCCCCTAACCCTAACCCTAGCCCGAACCCTAACCCTAACCCTTCCCCGAAGCCTGACCCTCACCCGTCCCCTAATCCTAACCCATACGCTGACACTAACCCGCGCCCACAAACGTACGCTCCCCCTAAAGCGTTGTCGTACCCTCACCTGGACCCTAAACCGTCCCCGTCCCCTAACCCTAACCCTAGCCCGAACCCTAACCCTAACCCTTCCCCGAAGCCTGACCCTCAGCCATCCCCTAATCCTAACCCGTACGCTGACACTAACCCGCGCCCTCACACGTACGCTCCCCCTAAAGCGTTGTCGTACCATCACCTGGACCCTAAACCGTCCCCGTCCCCTAACCCTAACCCTAGCCCGAAACCTAACCCTAACCCTTCCCCGAAGCCTGACCCTCACCCGTCCCCTAATCCTAACCCGTACGCTGACACTAACCCGCGCCCTCACACGTACGCTCCCTCTAAAGCGTTGTCGTACCCTCACCTGGACCCTAAACCGTCCCCGTCCCCTAACCCTAACCCTAGCCCGAACCCTAACCCTACACTTACCCAAAGCCTGACCCTCAGCCGTCCCCTAATCCTAACCCGTACGCTGACACTAACCCGCGCCCTCACACGTACACTCCCCCTAGAGCGTTGTCGTACCCTCACCTGGACCCTAAACCGTCCCCGTCCCCTAACACTAACCCTAGCCCGAACCCTAACCCTAACTCTTCCCCGAAGCCTGACACTCAGCCGTCCCCTTATCCTAACCCGTACGCTGACACTAACCCGCGCCCTCACACGTACGCTCCCCCTACAGCGTTGTCATACCCTCACCTGGACCCTAAACCCTCCCTGTCCCCTAACCCTAACCCTAGCCCGAACCCTAACCCTAACCCTTCCCCGAAGCCTGACCCTCACCCGTCCCCTAATACTAACCCGTACGCTGACACTAACCCGCGCCCTCACACGTACGCTCCCCCTAAAGCGTTGTCGTACCCTCACCTGGACCCTAAACCGTCCCCGTCCCCTAACCCTAACCGTAGGCCGAACCCTAACCCTAACCCTTCCCCGAAGCCTGACCCTCAGCCATCCCCTAATCCTAAACCGTACGCTGACACTAACCCGCGCCCTCACACGTACGCTCCCCCTAAAGCGTTGTCGTACCCTCACCTGGACCCTAAACCGTCCCCGTCCCCTAACCCTAACCCTAGCCCGAAACCTAACCCTAACCCTTCCCCGAAGCCTGACCCTCACCCGTCCCCTAATCCTAACCCGTACGCTGACACTAACCCGCGCCCTCACACGTACGCTCCCCCTAAAGCGTTGTCGTACCCTCACCTGGACCCTAAACCTTCCCCGTCTCCTAACCCTAACCCTAGCCCGAACCCTAACCCTAACCCTTCCCCGAAGCCTGACCCTCACCCGTCCCCTAATCCTAACCCGTACGCTGACACTAACCCGCGCCCTCACACGTACGCTACCCCTGAAGCATTGTCGTACCCTCACCTGGACCCTAAACCGTCCCCGTCCCCTAACCCTAACCCTAGCCCGAACCCTAACCCTAACCCTTCCCCGAAGCCTGACCCTCACCCGTCCCCTAATCCTAACCCGTACGCTGACACTAACCCGCGCCCTCACACGTACGCTCCCCCTAAAGCGTTGTCGTACCCTCACCTGGACCCTAAACCGTCCCCGTCCCCTAACCCTAACCCTAGCCCGAACCCTAACCCTAACCCTTCCCCGAAGCCTGACCCTCACCCGTCCCCTAATCCTAACCCATACGCTGACACTAACCCGCGCCCACAAACGTACGCTCCCCCTAAAGCGTTGTCGTACCCTCACCTGGACCCTAAACCGTCCCCGTCCCCTAACCCTAACCCTAGCCCGAACCCTAACCCTAACCCTTCCCCGAAACCTGACCCTCACCCGTCCCCTAATCCTAACCCGTACGCTGACACTAACCCACGCCCTCACACGTACGCTCCCCCTAAAGCGTTGTCGTACCCTCACCTGGACCCTAAACTGTCCCCGTCCCCTAACCCTAACCCTAGCCCGAACCCTAACCCTAACCCTTCCCCGAAGCCTGACCCTCACCCGTCCCCTAATCCTAACCCGTACGCTGACACTAACCCGCGCCCTCACACGTAAGCTCCCCCTACAGCGTTGTCGTAACTTCACCTGGACCCTAAACCGTCCCCGTCCCCTAACCCTAACCCTAGCCAGAACCCTAACCCTAACCCTTCCCCGAAGCCTGACCCTCACCCGTCCCCTAATCCTAACCCGTACGCTGACACTAACCCACGCCCTCACACGTACGCTCCACCTAAAGCGTTGTCGTACCCTCACCTGGACCCTAAACCGTCCCCGTCCCCTAACCCTAACCCTAGCCCGAACCCTAACCCTAACCCTTCCCCGAAGCCTGACCCTCACCCGTCCCCTAATCCTAACCCGTACGCTGACACTAAACCGCGCCCTCACACGTACGCTCCCCCTAAAGCATTGTCGTACCCTCACCTGGACCCTAAACTGTCCCCGTCCCCTAACCCTAACCCTAGCCCGAACCCTAACCCTAACACTTCCCCGAAGCCTGACACTCACCCGTCCCCTAATCCTAACCCGTACGCTGACACTAACCCGCGCCCTCACACGTACGCTCCCCCTACAGCGTTGTCGTACCCTCACCTGGACACTAAACCGTCCCCGTCCCCTAACCCTAACCCTAGCCCGAACCCTAACCCTAACCCTTCCCCGAAGCCTGACCCTCACCCGTCCCCTAATCCTAACCCGTACGCTGACACTAACCCGCGCCCTCACACGTACGCTCCCCCTAAAGCGTTGTCGTACCCTCACCTGGACCCTAAACCGTCCCCGTCCCCTAACCCTAACCCTAGCCCGAACCCTAACCCTAACCCTTCCCCGAAGCCTGACCCTCACCCGTCCCCTAATCCTAACCCGTACGCTGACACTAAGCTGCGCCCTCACACGTACGCTCCCCCTAAAGCGTTGTCGTACCCTCACCTGGACCCTAAACCGTCCCCGTCCCCTAACCCTAACCCTAGCCCGAACCCTAACCCTAACCCTTCCCCGAAGCCTGACACTCACCCTTCCCCTAATCCTAAACCGTACGCTGACACTAACCCGCGCCCTCACACGTACGCTCCCCCTAAAGCGTTGTCGTACCCTCACCTGGACCCTAAACCGTCCCCGTCCCCTAACCCTAACCCTAGCCCGAACCCTAACCCTAACCCTTCCCCGAAGCCTGACACTCACCCTTCCCCTAATCCTAACCCGTACGCTGACACTAACCCGCGCCCTCACACGTACGCTCCCCCTAAAGCGTTGTCGTACCCTCACCTGGACCCTAAACCGTCCCCGTCCCCTAACCCTAACCCTAGCCCGAACCCTAACCCTAACCCTTCCCCGAAGCCTGACCCTCACCCGTCACATAATCCTAACCCGTACGCTGACACTAACCCGCGCCCTCACACGTACGCTCCCCCTAAAGCGTTGTCGTACCCTCACCTGGACCCTAAACCGTCCCCGTCCCCTAACCCTTACCCTAGCCCGAACCCTAACCCTAACCCTTCCCCGAAGCCTGACCCTCACCCGTCCCCTAATCCTAACCCGTACGCTGACACTAACCGGCGCCCTCACACGTACGCTCCCCCTACAGCGTTGTCGTACCCTCACCTGGACCCTAAACCGTCCCCGTCCCCTAACCCTAACCCTAGCCCTAACCCTAACCCTAACCCTTCCCCGAAGCCTGACCCTCACCCGTCCCCTAATCCTAACCCGTACGCTGACACTAACCCGCGCCCTCACACGTACGCTCCCCCTAAAGCGTTGTCGTACCCTCACCTGGACCCTAAACCGTCCCCGTCCCCTAACCCTAAACCTAGCCCGAACCCTAACCCTAACCCTTCCCCGAAGCCTGACCCTCACCCGTCCCCTAATCCTAACCCGTACGCTGACACTAACCCGCGCCCTCACACGTACGCTCCCCCTACAGCGTTGTCGTACCCTCACCTGGACCCTAAACCGTCGCCGTCCCCTAACCCTAACCCTAGCCCGAACCCTAACCCTAACCCTTCCCCGAAGCCTGACCCTCACCCGTCCCCTAATCCTAACCCGTACGCTGACACTAAGCCGCGCCCTCACACGTACGCTCCCCCTAAAGCGTTGTCGTACCCTCACCTGGACCCTAAACCGTCCCCGTCCCCTAACCCTAACCCTAGCCCGAACCCTAACCCTAACCCTTCCCCGAAGCCTGACCCTCACCCGTCCCCTAATCCTAACCCGTACGCTGACACTAACCCGTGCCCTCACACGTACGCTCCCCCTAAAGCGTTGTCGTTCCCTCACCTGGACCCTAAACCGTCCCCGTCCCCTAACCCTAACCCTAGCCCGAACCCTAACCCTAACCCTTCCCCGAAGCCTGACCCTCACCCGTCCCCTAATCCTAACCCGTACGCTAACACTAACCCGCGCCCTCACACGTACGCTCCCCCTAAAGCGTTGTCGTACTCTCACCTGGACCCTACACCGTCCCCGTCCCCTAACCCTAACCCTAG
This sequence comes from Globicephala melas, assembly GCF_963455315.2. Lineage (NCBI taxonomy): Eukaryota > Metazoa > Chordata > Mammalia > Artiodactyla > Delphinidae > Globicephala > Globicephala melas. The sequence goes on along the minus strand of NW_027207564.1, from coordinate 69,805 downwards.
CCCGAACCCTAACCCTAACCCTTCCCCGAAGCCTGACCCTCACCCGTCCCCTAATCCTAACCCGTACGCTGACACTAACCCGCGCCCTCACACGTACGCTCCCCCTAAAGCGTTGTCGTACCCTCACCTGGACCCTAAACCGTCCCCGTCCCCTAACCCTAACCGTAGGCCGAACCCTAACCCTAACCCTTCCCCGAAGCCTGACCCTCACCCGTCGCCTTATCCTAACCCGTACGCTGACACTAACCCGCGCCCTCACACGTACGCTCCCCCTAAAGCGTTGTCGTACCCTCACCTGGACCCTAAACCGTCCCCGTCCCCTAACCCTAACCCTAGCCCGAACCCTAACCCTAACCCTTCCCCGAAGCCTGACCCTCACCCGTCCCCTAATCCTAACCCGTACGCTGACACTAACCCGTGCCCTCACACGTACGCTCCCCCTAAAGCGTTGTCGTACGCTCACCTGGACCCTAAACCGTCCCCGTCCCCTAACCCTAACCCTAGCCCGAACCCTAACCCTAACCCTTCCCCGAAGCCTGACCCTCACCCGTCCCCTAATCCTAACCCGTACGCTGACACTAACCCGCGCCCTCACACGTACGCTCCCCCTAAAGCGTTGTCGTACCCTCACCTGGACCCTAAACCGTCCCCGTCCCCTAACCCTAACCCTAGCCCGAACCCTAACCCTAACCCTTCCCCGAAGCCTGACCCTCACCCGTCCCCTAATCCTAACCCGTACGCTAACACTAACCCGCGCCCTCACACGTACGCTCCCCCTAAAGCGTTGTCGTACCCTCACCTGGACCCTAAACCGTCCCCGTCCCCTAACCCTAACCCTAGCCCGAACCCTAACCCTAACCCTTCCCCGAAGCCTGACCCTCACCCGTCCCCTAATCCTAACCCGTACGCTGACACTAACCCGCGCCCTCACACGTACGCTCCCCCTAAAGCGTTGTCGTACCCTCACCTGGACCCTAAACCGTCCCCGTCCCCTAACCCTAACCCTAGCCCGAACCCTAACCCTAACCCTTCCCCGAAGCCTGACCCTCACCCGTCCCCTTATCCTAACCCGTACGCTGACACTAACCCACGCCCTCACACGTACGCTCCCCCTAAAGCGTTGTCGTACCCTCACCTGGACCCTAAACCGTCCCCGTCCCCTAACCCTAACCCTAGCCCGAACCCTAACCCTAACCCTTCCCCGAAGCCTGACCCTCACCCGTCCCCTAATCCTAACCCGTACGCTGACACTAACCCGCGCCCTCACACGTAAGCTCCCCCTACAGCGTTGTCGTAACCTCACCTGGACCCTAAACCGTCCCCGTCCCCTAACCCTAACCCTAGCCAGAACCCTAACCCTAACCCTTCCCCGAAGCCTGACCCTCACCCGTCCCCTAATCCTAACCCGTACGCTGACACTAACCCGCGCCCTCACACGTACGCTCCCCCTAAAGCGTTGTCGTACCCTCACCTGGACCCTAAACCGTCCCCGTCCCCTAACCCTAACCCTAGCCCGAACCCTAACCCTAACCCTTCCCCGAAGCCTGACCCTCACCCGTCCCCTAATCCTAACCCGTACGCTGACACTAAGCTGCGCCCTCACACGTACGCTCCCCCTAAAGCGTTGTCGTACCCTCACCTGGACCCTAAACCGTCCCCGTCCCCTAACCCTAACCCTAGCCCGAACCCTAACCCTAACCCTTCCCCGAAGCCTGACACTCACCCTTCCCCTAATCCTAACCCGTACGCTGACACTAACCCGCGCCCTCACACGTACGCTCCCCCTAAAGCGTTGTCGTACCCTCACCTGGACCCTAAACCGTCCCCGTCCCCTAACCCTAACCCTAGCCCGAACCCTAACCCTAACCCTTCCCCGAAGCCTGACACTCACCCTTCCCCTAATCCTAACCCGTACGCTGACACTAACCCGCGCCCTCACACGTACGCTCCCCCTAAAGCGTTGTCGTACCCTCACCTGGACCCTAAACCGTCCCCGTCCCCTAACCCTAACCCTAGCCCGAACCCTAACCCTAACCCTTCCCCGAAGCCTGACCCTCACCCGTCACATAATCCTAACCCGTACGCTGACACTAACCCGCGCCCTCACACGTACGCTCCCCCTAAAGCGTTGTCGTACCCTCACCTGGACCCTAAACCGTCCCCGTCCCCTAACCCTTACCCTAGCCCGAACCCTAACCCTAACCCTTCCCGAAGCCTGACCCTCACCCGTCCCCTAATCCTAACCCGTACGCTGACACTAACCGGCGCCCTCACACGTACGCTCCCCCTACAGCGTTGTCGTACCCTCACCTGGACCCTAAACCGTCCCCGTCCCCTAACCCTAACCCTAGCCCTAACCCTAACCCTAACCCTTCCCCGAAGCCTGACCCTCACCCGTCCCCTAATCCTAACCCGTACGCTGACACTAACCCGCGCCCTCACACGTACGCTCCCCCTAAAGCGTTGTCGTACCCTCACCTGGACCCTAAACCGTCCCCGTCCCCTAACCCTAACCCTAGCCCGAACCCTAACCCTAACCCTTCCCCGAAGCCTGACCCTCACCCGTCCCCTAATCCTAACCCGTACGCTGACACTAACCCGCGCCCTCACACGTACGCTCCCACTAAAGCGTTGTCGTACCCTCACCTGGACCCTAAACCGTCCCCGTCCCCTAACCCTAACCCTAGCCCGAACCCTAACCCTAACCCTTCCCCGAAGCCTGACCCTCACCCGTCCCCTAATCCTAACCCGTACGCTGACACTAACCCGCGCCCTCACACGTACGCTCCCCCTAAAGCGTTGTCGTACCCTCACCTGGACCCTAAACCGTCCCCGTCCCCTAACCCTAACCCTAGCCCGAACCCTAACCCTAACCCTTCCCCGAAGCCTGACCCTCACCCGTCCCCTAATCCTAACCCGTACGCTGACACTAACCCGCGCCCTCACACGTAAGCTCCCCCTACAGCGTTGTCGTAACCTCACCTGGACCCTAAACCGTCCCCGTCCCCTAACCCTAACCCTAGCCAGAACCCTAACCCTAACCCTTCCCCGAAGCCTGACCCTCACCCGTCCCCTAATCCTAACCCGTACGCTGACACTAACCCACGCCCTCACACGTACGCTCCACCTAAAGCGTTGTCGTACCCTCACCTGGACCCTAAACCGTCCCCGTCCCCTAACCCTAACCCTAGCCCGAACCCTAACCCTAACCCTTCCCCGAAGCCTGACCCTCACCCGTCCCCTAATCCTAACCCGTACGCTGACACTAAGCTGCGCCCTCACACGTACGCTCCCCCTAAAGCGTTGTCGTACCCTCACCTGAACCCTAAACCGTCCCCGTCCCCTAACCCTAACCCTAGCCCGAACCCTAACCCTAACCCTTCCCCGAAGCCTGACACTCACCCTTCCCCTAATCCTAACCCGTACGCTGACACTAACCCGCGCCCTCACACGTACGCTCCCCCTAAAGCGTTGTCGTACCCTCACCTGGACCCTAAACCGTCCCCGTCCCCTAACCCTAACCCTAGCCCGAACCCTAACCCTAACCCTTCCCCGAAGCCTGACACTCACCCTTCCCCTAATCCTAACCCGTACGCTGACACTAACCCGCGCCCTCACACGTACGCTCCCCCTAAAGCGTTGTCGTACCCTCACCTGGACCCTAAACCGTCCCCGTCCCCTAACCCTAACCCTAGCCCGAACCCTAACCCTAACCCTTCCCCGAAGCCTGACCCTCACCCGTCACATAATCCTAACCCGTACGCTGACACTAACCCGCGCCCTCACACGTACGCTCCCCCTAAAGCGTTGTCGTACCCTCACCTGGACCCTAAACCGTCCCCGTCCCCTAACCCTTACCCTAGCCCGAACCCTAACCCTAACCCTTCCCCGAAGCCTGACCCTCACCCGTCCCCTAATCCTAACCCGTACGCTGACACTAACCCGCGCCCTCACACGTACGCTCCCCCTACAGCGTTGTCGTACCCTCACCTGGACCCTAAACCGTCCCCGTCCCCTAACCCTAACCCTAGCCCTAACCCTAACCCTAACCCTTCCCCGAAGCCTGACCCTCACCCGTCCCCTAATCCTAACCCGTACGCTGACACTAACCCGCGCCCTCACACGTACGCTCCCCCTAAAGCGTTGTCGTACCCTCACCTGGACCCTAAACCGTCCCCGTCCCCTAACCCTAAACCTAGCCCGAACCCTAACCCTAACCCTTCCCCGAAGCCTGACCCTCACCCGTCCCCTAATCCTAACCCGTACGCTGACACTAACCCGCGCCCTCACACGTACGCTCCCCCTACAGCGTTGTCGTACCCTCACCTGGACCCTAAACCGTCGCCGTCCCCTAACCCTAACCCTAGCCCGAACCCTAACCCTAACCCTTCCCCGAAGCCTGACCCTCACCCGTCCCCTAATCCTAACCCGTACGCTGACACTAACCCGCGCCCTCACACGTACGCTCCCCCTAAAGCGTTGTCGTACCCTCACCTGGACCCTAAACCGTCCCCGTCCCCTAACCCTAACCCTAGCCCGAACCCTAACCCTAACCCTTCCCCGAAGCCTGACCCTCACCCGTCCCCTAATCCTAACCCGTACGCTGACACTAACCCGCGCCCTCACACGTACGCTCCCCCTAAAGCGTTGTCGTTCCCTCACCTGGACCCTAAACCGTCCCCGTCCCCTAACCCTAACCCTAGCCCGAACCCTAACCCTAACCCTTCCCCGAAGCCTGACCCTCACCCGTCCCCTAATCCTAACCCGTACGCTAACACTAACCCGCGCCCTCACACGTACGCTCCCCCTAAAGCGTTGTCGTACTCTCACCTGGACCCTAAACCGTCCCCGTCCCCTAACCCTAACCCTAGCCCGAACCCTAACCCTAACCCTTCCCCGAAGCCTGACCCTCACCCGTCCCCTAATCCTAACCCGTACGCTGACACTAACCCGCGCCCTCACACGTACGCTCCCCCTAAAGCGTTGTCGTACCCTCACCTGGACCCTAAACCGTCCCCGTCCCCTAACCCTAACCCTAGCCCGAACCCTAACCCTAACCCTTCCCCGAAGCCTGACCCTCACCCGTCGCCTTATCCTAACCCGTACGCTGACACTAACCCGCGCCCTCACACGTACGCTCCCCCTAAAGCGTTGTCGTACCCTCACCTGGACCCTAAACCGTCCCCGTCCCCTAACCCTAACCCTAGCCCGAACCCTAACCCTAACCCTTCCCCGAAGCCTGACCCTCACCCGTCCCCTAATCCTAACCCGTACGCTGACACTAACCCGTGCCCTCACACGTACGCTCCCCCTAAAGCGTTGTCGTACGCTCACCTGGACCCTAAACCGTCCCCGTCCCCTAACCCTAACCCTAGCCCGAACCCTAACCCTAACCCTTCCCCGAAGCCTGACCCTCACCCGTCCCCTAATCCTAACCCGTACGCTGACACTAACCCGCGCCCTCACACGTACGCTCCCCCTAAAGCGTTGTCGTACCCTCACCTGGACCCAAAACCGTCCCCGTCCCCTAACCCTAACCCTAGCCCGAACCCTAACCCTAACCCTTCCCCGAAGCCTGACCCTCACCCGTCCCCTAATCCTAACCCGTACGCTAACACTAACCCGCGCCCTCACACGTACGCTCCCCCTAAAGCGTTGTCGTACTCTCACCTAGACCCTAAACCGTCCCCGTCCCCTAACCCTAACCCTAGCCCGAACCCTAACCCTAACCCTTCCCCGAAGCCTGACCCTCACCCGTCCCCTAATCCTAACCCGTACGCTGACACTAACCCGCGCCCTCACACGTACGCTCCCCCTAAAGCGTTGTCGTACCCTCACCTGGACCCTAAACCGTCCCCGTCCCCTAACCCTAACCCTAGCCCGAACCCTAACCCTAACCCTTCCCCGAAGCCTGACCCTCACCCGTCGCCTTATCCTAACCCGTACGCTGACACTAACCCACGCCCTCACACGTACGCTCCCCCTAAAGCGTTGTCGTACCCTCACCTGGACCCTAAACCGTCCCCGTCCCCTAACCCTAGCCCGAACCCTAACCCTAACCCTTCCCCGAAGCCTGACCCTCACCCGTCCCCTAATCCTAACCCGTACGCTGACACTAACCCGTGCCCTCACACGTACGCTCCCCCTAAAGCGTTGTCGTACGCTCACCTGGACCCTAAACCGTCCCCGTCCCCTAACCCTAACCCTAGCCCGAACCCTAACCCTAACCCTTCCCCGAAGCCTGACCCTCACCCGTCCCCTAATCCTAACCCGTACGCTGACACTAACCCGCGCCCTCACACGTACGCTCCCCCTAAAGCGTTGTCGTACCCTCACCTGGACCCAAAACCGTCCCCGTCCCCTAACCCTAACCCTAGCCCGAACCCTAACCCTAACCCTTCCCCGAAGCCTGACCCTCACCCGTCGCCTTATCCTAACCCGTACGCTGACACTAACCCACGCCCTCACACGTACGCTCCCCCTAAAGCGTTGTCGTACCCTCACCTGGACCCTAAACCGTCCACGTCCCCTAACCCTAACCCTAGCCCGAACCCTAACCCTAACCCTTCCCCGAAGCCTGACCCTCACCCGTCCCCTAATCCTAACCCGTACGCTGACACTAACCCGCGCCCTCACACGTACGCTCCCCCTAAAGCGTTGTCGTAACCTCACCTGGACCCTAAACCGTCCCCGTCCCCTAACCCTAACCCTAGCCCGAACCCTAACCCTAACCCTTCCCCGAAGCCTGACCCTCACCCGTCCCCTAATCCTAACCCGTACGCTGACACTAACCCGCGCCCTCACACGTACGCTCCCCCTAAAGCTTTGTCGTACCCTCACCTGGACCCTAAACCGTCCCCATCCCCTAACCCTAACCCTAGCCCGAACCCTAACCCTAACCCTTCCCCGAAGCCTGACCCTCACCCGTCCCCTAATCCTAACCCGTACGCTGACACTAACCCGCGCCCTCACACGTACGCTCCCCCTAAAGCGTTGTCGTACCCTCACCTGGACCCTAAACCGTCCCCGTCCCCTAACCCTAACCCTAGCCCGAACCCTAACCCTAACCCTTCCCCGAAGCCTGACCCTCACCCGTCCCCTAATCCTAACCCGTACGCTGACACTAACCCGCGCCCTCACACGTACGCTCCCCCTACAGCATTGTCGTACCCTCACCTGGACCCTAAACCGTCCCCGTCCCCTAACCCTAACCCTAGCCCGAACCCTAACACTAACCCTTCCCCGAAGCCTGACCCTCACCCGTCCCCTAATCCTAACCCGTACGCTGACACTAACCCGCGCCCTCACACGTACGCTCCCCCTACAGCGTTGTCGTACCCTCACCTGGACCCTAAACCGTCCCCGTCCCCTAACCCTAACCCTAGCCCGAACCCTAACCCTAACCCTTCCCCGAAGCCTGACACTCACCCGTCCCCTAATCCTAACGCATACGCTGACACTAACCCGCGCCCTCACACGTACGCTCCCCCTAAAGTGTTGTCGTACCCTCACCTGGACCCTAAACCGTCCCCGTCCCCTAACCCTAACCCTAGCCCGAACCCTAACCCTAACCCTTCCCCGAAGCCTGACCCTCACCCGTCCCCTAATCCTAACTCGTACGCTGACACTAACCCGCGCACTCACACGTACGCTCCCCCTAAAGCGTTGTCGTACCCTCACCTGGACCCTAAACCGTCCCCGTCCCCTAACCCTAACCCTAGCCCGAATCCTAACCCTAACCCTTCCCCGAAGCCTGACCCTCACCCGTCCCCTAATCCTAACCCGTACGCTGACACTAACCCGCGCCCTCACACGTACGCTCCCCCTAAAGCGTTGTTGTACCCTCACCTGGACCCTAAACCGTCCCCGTCCCCTAACCCTAACCCTAGCCCGAACCCTAACCCTAACCCTTCCCCGAAGCCTGACCCTCACCCGTCCCCTAATCCTAACCCGTACGCTGACACTAACCCGCGCCCTCACACGTACGCTCCCACTAAAGCGTTGTCGTACCCTCACCTGGACCCTAAACCGTCCCCGTCCCCTAACCCTAACCCTAGCCCGAACCCTAACCCTAACCCTTCCCCGAAGCCTGACCCTCACCCGTCCCCTAATCCTAACCCGTACGCTGACACTAACCCGCGCCCTCACACGTACGCTCCCCCTAAAGCATTGTCGTACCCTCACCTGGACCCTAAACCGTCCCCGTCCCCTAACCCTAACCCTAGCCCGAACCCTAACCCTAACCCTTCCCCGAAGCCTGACCCTCACCCGTCCCCTAATCCTAACCCGTACGCTGACACTAACCCGCGCCCTCACACGTAAGCTCCCCCTACAGCGTTGTCGTAACCTCACCTGGACCCTAAACCGTCCCCGTCCCCTAACCCTAACCCTAGCCAGAACCCTAACCCTAACCCTTCCCCGAAGCCTGACCCTCACCCGTCCCCTAATCCTAACCCGTACGCTGACACTAACCCACGCCCTCACACGTACGCTCCACCTAAAGCGTTGTCGTACCCTCACCTGGACCCTAAACCGTCCCCGTCCCCTAACCCTAACCCTAGCCCGAACCCTAACCCTAACCCTTCCCCGAAGCCTGACCCTCACCCGTCCCCTAATCCTAACCCGTACGCTGACACTAAGCTGCGCCCTCACACGTACGCTCCCCCTAAAGCGTTGTCGTACCCTCACCTGAACCCTAAACCGTCCCCGTCCCCTAACCCTAACCCTAGCCCGAACCCTAACCCTAACCCTTCCCCGAAGCCTGACACTCACCCTTCCCCTAATCCTAACCCGTACGCTGACACTAACCCGCGCCCTCACACGTACGCTCCCCCTAAAGCGTTGTCGTACCCTCACCTGGACCCTAAACCGTCCCCGTCCCCTAACCCTAACCCTAGCCCGAACCCTAACCCTAACCCTTCCCCGAAGCCTGACACTCACCCTTCCCCTAATCCTAACCCGTACGCTGACACTAACCCGCGCCCTCACACGTACGCTCCCCCTAAAGCGTTGTCGTACCCTCACCTGGACCCTAAACCGTCCCCGTCCCCTAACCCTAACCCTAGCCCGAACCCTAACCCTAACCCTTCCCCGAAGCCTGACCCTCACCCGTCACATAATCCTAACCCGTACGCTGACACTAACCCGCGCCCTCACACGTACGCTCCCCCTAAAGCGTTGTCGTACCCTCACCTGGACCCTAAACCGTCCCCGTCCCCTAACCCTTACCCTAGCCCGAACCCTAACCCTAACCCTTCCCCGAAGCCTGACCCTCACCCGTCCCCTAATCCTAACCCGTACGCTGACACTAACCCGCGCCCTCACACGTACGCTCCCCCTACAGCATTGTCGTACCCTCACCTGGACCCTAAACCGTCGCCGTCCCCTAACCCTAACCCTAGCCCGAACCCTAACCCTAACCCTTCCCCGAAGCCTGACCCTCACCCGTCCCCTAATCCTAACCCGTACGCTGACACTAACCCGCGCCCTCACACGTACGCTCCCCCTAAAGCGTTGTCGTACCCTCACCTGGACCCTAAACCGTCCCCGTCCCCTAACCCTAACCCTAGCCCGAACCCTAACCCTAACCCTTCCCCGAAGCCTGACCCTCACCCGTCCCCTAATCCTAACTCGTACGCTGACACTAACCCGCGCCCTCACACGTACGCTCCCCCTAAAGCGTTGTCGTACCCTCACCTGGACCCTAAACCGTCCCCGTCCCCTAACCCTAACCCTAGCCCGAACCCTAACCCTAACCCTTCCCCGAAGCCTGACCCTCACCCGTCCCCTAATCCTAACCCGTACGCTGACACTAACCCGCGCCCTCACACGTACGCTCCCCCTAAAGCGTTGTCGTACCCTCACCTGGACCCTAAACCGTCCCCGTCCCCTAACCCTAACCCTAGCCCGAACCCTAACCCTAACCCTTCCCCGAAGCCTGACCCTCACCCGTCCCCTAATCCTAACCCGTACGCTAACACTAACCCGCGCCCTCACACGTACGCTCCCCCTAAAGCGTTGTCGTACTCTCACCTGGACCCTAAACCGTCCCCGTCCCCTAACCCTAACCCTAGCCCGAACCCTAACCCTAACCCTTCCCCGAAGCCTGACCCTCACCCGTCCCCTAATCCTAACCCGTACGCTGACACTAACCCGCGCCCTCACACGTACGCTCCCCCTAAAGCGTTGTCGTACCCTCACCTGGACCCTAAACCGTCCCCGTCCCCTAACCCTAACCCTAGCCCGAACCCTAACCCTAACCCTTCCCCGAAGCCTGACCCTCACCCGTCGCGTTATCCTAACCCGTACGCTGACACTAACCCGCGCCCTCACACGTACGCTCCCCCTAAAGCGTTGTCGTACCCTCACCTGGACCCTAAACCGTCCCCGTCCCCTAACCCTAACCCTAGCCCGAACCCTAACCCTAACCCTTCCCCGAAGCCTGACCCTCACCCGTCCCCTAATCCTAACCCGTACGCTGACACTAACCCGTGCCCTCACACGTACGCTCCCCCTAAAGCGTTGTCGTACGCTCACCTGGACCCTAAACCGTCCCCGTCCCCTAACCCTAACCCTAGCCCGAACCCTAACCCTAACCCTTCCCCGAAGCCTGACCCTCACCCGTCCCCTAATCCTAACCCGTACGCTGACACTAACCCGCGCCCTCACACGTACGCTCCCCCTAAAGCGTTGTCGTACCCTCACCTGGACCCAAAACCGTCCCCGTCCCCTAAACCTAACCCTAGCCCGAACCCTAACCCTAACCCTTCCCCGAAGCCTGACCCTCACCCGTCGCCTTATCCTAACCCGTACGCTGACACTAACCCACGCCCTCACACGTACGCTCCCCCTAAAGCGTTGTCGTACCCTCACCTGGACCCTAAACCGTCCCCATCCCCTAACCCTAACCCTAGCCCGAACCCTAACCCTAACCCTTCCCCGAAGCCTGACCCTCACCCGTCCCCTAATCCTAACCCGTACGCTGACACTAACCCGCGCCCTCACACGTACGCTCCCCCTAAAGCGTTGTCGTACCCTCACCTGGACCCTAAACCGTCCCCGTCCCCTAACCCTAACCCTAGCCCGAACCCTAACCCTAACCCTTCCCCGAAGCCTGACCCTCACCCGTCCCCTAATCCTAACCCGTACGCTGACACTAACCCGCGCCCTCACACGTACGCTCCCCCTACAGCATTGTCGTACCCTCACCTGGACCCTAAACCGTCCCCGTCCCCTAACCCTAACCCTAGCCCGAACACTAACCCTAACCCTTCCCCGAAGCCTGACCCTCACCCGTCCCCTAATCCTAACCCGTACGCTGACACTAACCCGCGCCCTCACACGTACGCTCCCCCTAAAGCGTTGTCGTACCCTCACCTGGACCCTAAACCGTCCCCGTCCCCTAACCCTAACCCTAGCCCGAACCCTAACCCTAACCCTTCCCCGAAGCCTGACCCTCACCCGTCCCCTAATCCTAACCCGTACGCTGACACTAACCCGCGCCCTCACACGTACGCTCCCCCTAAAGCGTTGTCGTACCCTCACCTGGACCCTAAACCGTCCCCGTCCCCTAACCCTAACCCTAGCCCGAACCCTAACCCTAACCCTTCCCCGAAGCCTGACACTCACCCTTCCCCTAATCCTAACCCGTACGCTGACACTAACCCGCGCCCTCACACGTACGCTCCCCCTAAAGCGTTGTCGTACCCTCACCTGGACCCTAAACCGTCCCCGTCCCCTAACCCTAACCCTAGCCCGAACCCTAACCCTAACCCTTCCCCGAAGCCTGACCCTCACCCGTCACATAATCCTAACCCGTACGCTGACACTAACCCGCGCCCTCACACGTACGCTCCCCCTAAAGCGTTGTCGTACCCTCACCTGGACCCTAAACCGTCCCCGTCCCCTAACCCTTACCCTAGCCCGAACCCTAACCCTAACCCTTCCCCGAAGCCTGACCCTCACCCGTCCCCTAATCCTAACCCGTACGCTGACACTAACCCGCGCCCTCACACGTACGCTCCCCCTACAGCGTTGTCGTACCCTCACCTGGACCCTAAACCGTCCCCGTCCCCTAACCCTAACCCTAGCCCGAACCCTAACCCTAACCCTTCCCCGAAGCCTGACCCTCACCCGTCCCCTAATCCTAACCCGTACGCTGACACTAACCCGCGCCCTCACACGTACGCTCCCCCTAAAGCGTTGTCGTACCCTCACCTGGACCCTAAACCGTCCCCGTCCCCTAACCCTAACCCTAGCCCGAACCCTAACCCTAACCCTTCCCCGAAGCCTGACCCTCACCCGTCCCCTAATCCTAACCCGTACGCTAACACTAACCCGCGCCCTCACACGTACGCTCCCCCTAAAGCGTTGTCGTACTCTCACCTGGACCCTAAACCGTCCCCGTCCCCTAACCCTAACCCTAGCCCGAACCCTAACCCTAACCCTTCCCCGAAGCCTGACCCTCACACGTCCCCTAATCCTAACCCGTACGCTGACACTAACCCGCGCCCTCACACGTACGCTCCCCCTAAAGCGTTGTCGTACCCTCACCTGGACCCTAAACCGTCCCCGTCCCCTAACCCTAACCCTAGCCCGAACCCTAACCCTAACCCTTCCCCGAAGCCTGACCCTCACCCGTCGCCTTATCCTAACCCGTACGCTGACACTAACCCGCGCCCTCACACGTACGCTCCCCCTAAAGCGTTGTCGTACCCTCACCTGGACCCTAAACCGTCCCCGTCCCCTAACCCTAACCCTAGCCCGAACCCTAACCCTAACCCTTCCCCGAAGCCTGACCCTCACCCGTCCCCTAATCCTAACCCGTACGCTGACACTAACCCGTGCCCTCACACGTACGCTCCCCCTAAAGCGTTGTCGTACGCTCACCTGGACCCTAAACCGTCCCCGTCCCCTAACCCTAACCCTAGCCCGAACCCTAACCCTAACCCTTCCCCGAAGCCTGACCCTCACCCGTCCCCTAATCCTAACCCGTACGCTGACACTAACCCGCGCCCTCACACGTACGCTCCCCCTAAAGCGTTGTCGTACCCTCACCTGGACCCAAAACCGTCCCCGTCCCCTAACCCTAACCCTAGCCCGAACCCTAACCCTAACCCTTCCCCGAAGGCTGACCCTCACCCGTCGCCTTATCCTAACCCGTACGCTGACACTAACCCACGCCCTCACACGTACGCTCCCCCTAAAGCGTTGTCGTACCCTCACCTGGACCCTAAACCGTCCCCGTCCCCTAACCCTAACCCTAGCCCGAACCCTAACCCTAACCCTTCCCCGAAGCCTGACCCTCACCCGTCCCCTAATCCTAACCCGTACGCTGACACTAACCCGCGCCCTCACACGTACGCTCCCCCTAAAGCGTTGTCGTAACCTCACCTGGACCCTAAACCGTCCCCGTCCCCTAACCCTAACCCTAGCCCGAACCCTAACCCTAACCCTTCCCCGAAGCCTGACCCTCACCCGTCCCCTAATCCTAACCCGTACGCTGACACTAACCCGCGCCCTCACACGTATGCTCCCCCTAAAGCTTTGTCGTACCCTCACCTGGACCCTAAACCGTCCCCATCCCCTAACCCTAACCCTAGCCCGAACCCTAACCCTAACCCTTCCCCGAAGCCTGACCCTCACCCGTCCCCTAATCCTAACCCGTACGCTGACACTAACCCGCGCCCTCACACGTACGCTCCCCCTAAAGCGTTGTCGTACCCTCACCTGGACCCTAAACCGTCCCCGTCCCCTAACCCTAACCCTAGCCCGAACCCTAACCCTAACCCTTCCCCGAAGCCTGACCCTCACCCGTCCCCTAATCCTAACCCGTACGCTGACACTAACCCGCGCCCTCACACGTACGCTCCCCCTACAGCATTGTCGTACCCTCACCTGGACCCTAAACCGTCCCCGTCCCCTAACCCTAACCCTAGCCCGAACACTAACCCTAACCCTTCCCCGAAGCCTGACCCTCACCCGTCCCCTAATCCTAACCCGTACGCTGACACTAACCCGCGCCCTCACACGTACGCTCCCCCTAAAGCGTTGTCGTACCCTCACCTGGACCCTAAACCGTCCCCGTCCCCTAACCCTAACCCTAGCCCGAACCCTAACCCTAACCCTTCCCCGAAGCCTGACCCTCACCCGTCCCCTAATCCTAACCCGTACGCTGACACTAACCCGCGCCCTCACACGTACGCTCCCCCTACAGCGTTGTCGTACCCTCACCTGGACCCTAAACCGTCCCCGTCCCCTAACCCTAACCCTAGCCCGAACCCTAACCCTAACCCTTCCCCGAAGCCTGACCCTCACCCGTCCCCTAATCCTAACGCGTACGCTGACACTAACCCGCGCCCTCACACGTACGCTCCCCCTAAAGTGTTGTCGTACCCTCACCTGGACCCTAAACCGTCCCCGTCCCCTAACCCTAACCCTAGCCCGAACCCTAACCCTAACCCTTCCCCGAAGCCTGACCCTCACCCGTCCCCTAATCCTAACTCGTACGCTGACACTAACCCGCGCCCTCACACGTACGCTCCCCCTAAAGCGTTGTCGTACCCTCACCTGGACCCTAAACCGTCCCCGTCCCCTAACCCTAACCCTAGCCCGAACCCTAACCCTAACCCTTCCCCGAAGCCTGACCCTCACCCGTCCCCTAATCCTAACCCGTACGCTGACACTAACCCGCGCCCTCACACGTACGCTCCCCCTAAAGCGTTGTTGTACCCTCACCTGGACCCTAAACCGTCCCCGTCCCCTAACCCTAACCCTAGCCCGAACCCTAACCCTAACCCTTCCCCGAAGCCTGACCCTCACCCGTCCCCTAATCCTAACCCGTACGCTGACACTAACCCGCGCCCTCACACGTACGCTCCCCCTAAAGCGTTGTCGTACCCTCACCTGGACCCTAAACCGTCCCCGTCCCCTAACCCTAACCCTAGCCCGAACCCTAACCCTAACCCTTCCCCGAAGCCTGACCCTCACCCGTCCCCTAATCCTAACCCGTACGCTGACACTAACCCGCGCCCTCACACGTACGCTCCCCCTAAAGCGTTGTCGTACCCTCACCTGGACCCTAAACTGTCCCCGTCCCCTAACCCTAACCCTAGCCCGAACCCTAACCCTAACCCTTCCCCGAAGCCTGACCCTCACCCGTCCCCTAATCCTAACCCGTACGCTGACACTAACCCGCGCCCTCACACGTAAGCTCCCCCTACAGCGTTGTCGTAACCTCACCTGGACCCTAAACCGTCCCCGTCCCCTAACCCTAACCCTAGCCAGAACCCTAACCCTAACCCTTCCCCGAAGCCTGACCCTCACCCGTCCCCTAATCCTAACCCGTACGCTGACACTAACCCACGCCCTCACACGTACGCTCCACCTAAAGCGTTGTCGTACCCTCACCTGGACCCTAAACCGTCCCCGTCCCCTAACCCTAACCCTAGCCCGAACCCTAACCCTAACCCTTCCCCGAAGCCTGACCCTCACCCGTCCCCTAATCCTAACCCGTACGCTGACACTAAACCGCGCCCTCACACGTACGCTCCCCCTAAAGCATTGTCGTACCCTCACCTGGACCCTAAACTGTCCCCGTCCCCTAACCCTAACCCTAGCCCGAACCCTAACCCTAACACTTCCCCGAAGCCTGACACTCACCCGTCCCCTAATCCTAACCCGTACGCTGACACTAACCCGCGCCCTCACACGTACGCTCCCCCTACAGCGTTGTCGTACCCTCACCTGGACCCTAAACCGTCCCCGTCCCCTAACCCTAACCCTAGCCCGAACCCTAACCCTAACCCTTCCCCGAAGCCTGACCCTCACCCGTCCCCTAATCCTAACCCGTACGCTGACACTAACCCGCGCCCTCACACGTACGCTCCCCCTAAAGCGTTGTCGTACCCTCACCTGGACCCTAAACCGTCCCCGTCCCCTAACCCTAACCCTAGCCCGAACCCTAACCCTAACCCTTCCCCGAAGCCTGACCCTCACCCGTCCCCTAATCCTAACCCGTACGCTGACACTAAGCTGCGCCCTCACACGTACGCTCCCCCTAAAGCGTTGTCGTACCCTCACCTGGACCCTAAACCGTCCCCGTCCCCTAACCCTAACCCTAGCCCGAACCCTAACCCTAACCCTTCCCCGAAGCCTGACACTCACCCTTCCCCTAATCCTAACCCGTACGCTGACACTAACCCGCGCCCTCACACGTACGCTCCCCCTAAAGCGTTGTCGTACCCTCACCTGGACCCTAAACCGTCCCCGTCCCCTAACCCTAACCCTAGCCCGAACCCTAACCCTAACCCTTCCCCGAAGCCTGACACTCACCCTTCCCCTAATCCTAACCCGTACGCTGACACTAACCCGCGCCCTCACACGTACGCTCCCCCTAAAGCGTTGTCGTACCCTCACCTGGACCCTAAACCGTCCCCGTCCCCTAACCCTAACCCTAGCCCGAACCCTAACCCTAACCCTTCCCCGAAGCCTGACCCTCACCCGTCCCCTAATCCTAACCCGTACGCTGACACTAACCCGCGCCCTCACACGTACGCTCCCCCTACAGCGTTGTCGTACCCTCACCTGGACCCTAAACCGTCGCCGTCCCCTAACCCTAACCCTAGCCCGAACCCTAACCCTAACCCTTCCCCGAAGCCTGACCCTCACCCGTCCCCTAATCCTAACCCGTACGCTGACACTAACCCGCGCCCTCACACGTACGCTCCCCCTAAAGCGTTGTCGTACCCTCACCTGGACCCTAAACCGTCCCCGTCCCCTAACCCTAACCCTAGCCCGAACCCTAAACCTAACCCTTCCCCGAAGCCTGACCCTCACCCGTCCCCTAATCCTAACTCGTACGCTGACACTAACCCGCGCCCTCACACGTACGCTCCCCCTAAAGCGTTGTCGTACCCTCACCTGGACCCTAAACCGTCCCCGTCCCCTAACCCTAACCCTAGCCCGAACCCTAACCCTAACCCTTCCCCGAAGCCTGACCCTCACCCGTCCCCTAATCCTAACCCGTACGCTGACACTAACCCGCGCCCTCACACCTACGCTCCCCCTAAAGCGTTGTCGTACCCTCACCTGGACCCTAAACCGTCCCCGTCCCCTAACCCTAACCCTAGCCCGAACCCTAACCCTAACCCTTCCCCGAAGCCTGACCCTCACCCGTCCCCTAATCCTAACCCGTACGCTGACACTAACCCGCGCCCTCACACGTACGCTCCCCCTAAAGCGTTGTCGTACCCTCACCTGGACCCTAAACCGTCCCCGTCCCCTAACCCTAACCCTAGCCCGAACCCTAACCCTAACCCTTCCCCGAAGCCTGACCCTCACCCGTCGCCTTATCCTAACCCGTACGCTGACACTAACCCGCGCCCTCACACGTACGCTCCCCCTAAAGCGTTGTCGTACCCTCACCTGGACCCTAAACCGTCCCCGTCCCCTAACCCTAACCCTAGCCCGAACCCTAACCCTAACCCTTCCCCGAAGCCTGACCCTCACCCGTCCCCTAATCCTAACCCGTACGCTAACACTAACCCGCGCCCTCACACGTACGCTCCCCCTAAAGCGTTGTCGTACTCTCACCTGGACCCTAAACCGTCCCCGTCCCCTAACCCTAACCCTAGCCCGAACCCTAACCCTAACCCTTCCCCGAAGCCTGACCCTCACCCGTCCCCTAATCCTAACCCGTACGCTGACACTAACCCGCGCCCTCACACGTACGCTCCCCCTAAAGCGTTGTCGTACCCTCACCTGGACCCTAAACCGTCCCCGTCCCCTAACCCTAACCCTAGCCCGAACCCTAACCCTAACCCTTCCCCGAAGCCTGACCCTCACCCGTCGCCTTATCCTAACCCGTACGCTGACACTAACCCGCGCCCTCACACGTACGCTCCCCCTAAAGCGTTGTCGTACCCTCACCTGGACCCTAAACCGTCCCCGTCCCCTAACCCTAACCCTAGCCCGAACCCTAACCCTAACCCTTCCCCGAAGCCTGACCCTCACCCGTCCCCTAATCCTAACCCGTACGCTGACACTAACCCGTGCCCTCACACGTACGCTCCCCCTAAAGCGTTGTCGTACGCTCACCTGGACCCTAAACCGTCCCCGTCCCCTAACCCTAACCCTAGCCCGAACCCTAACCCTAAACCTTCCCCGAAGCCTGACCCTCACCCGTCCCCTAATCCTAACCCGTACGCTGACACTAACCCGCGCCCTCACACGTACGCTCCCCCTAAAGCGTTGTCATACCCTCACCTGGACCCAAAACCGTCCCCGTCCCCTAACCCTAACCCTAGCCCGAACCCTAACCCTAACCCTTCCCCGAAGCCTGACCCTCACCCGTCGCCTTATCCTAACCCGTACGCTGACACTAACCCACGCCCTCACACGTACGCTCCCCCTAAAGCGTTGTCGTACCCTCACCTGGACCCTAAACCGTCCCCGTCCCCTAACCCTAACCCTAGCCCGAACCCTAACCCTAACCCTTCCCCGAAGCCTGACCCTCACCCGTCCCCTAATCCTAACCCGTACGCTGACACTAACCCGCGCCCTCACACGTACGCTCCCCCTAAAGCGTTGTCGTAACCTCACCTGGACCCTAAACCGTCCCCGTCCCCTAACCCTAACCCTAGCCCGAACCCTAACCCTAACCCTTCCCCGAAGCCTGACCCTCACCCGTCCCCTAATCCTAACCCGTACGCTGACACTAACCCGCGCCCTCACACGTACGCTCCCCCTAAAGCTTTGTCGTACCCTCACCTGGACCCTAAACCGTCCCCATCCCCTAACCCTAACCCTAGCCCGAACCCTAACCCTAACCCTTCCCCGAAGCCTGACCCTCACCCGTCCCCTAATCCTAACCCGTACGCTGACACTAACCCGCGCCCTCACACGTACGCTCCCCCTAAAGCGTTGTCGTACCCTCACCTGGACCCTAAACCGTCCCCGTCCCCTAACCCTAACCCTAGCCCGAACCCTAACCCTAACCCTTCCCCGAAGCCTGACCCTCACCCGTCCCCTAATCCTAACCCGTACGCTGACACTAACCCGCGCCCTCACACGTACGCTCCCCCTACAGCATTGTCGTACCCTCACCTGGACCCTAAACCGTCCCCGTCCCCTAACCCTAACCCTAGCCCGAACACTAACCCTAACCCTTCCCCGAAGCCTGACCCTCACCCGTCCCCTAATCCTAACCCGTACGCTGACACTAACCCGCGCCCTCACACGTACGCTCCCCCTAAAGCGTTGTCGTACCCTCACCTGGACCCTAAACCGTCCCCGTCCCCTAACCCTAACCCTAGCCCGAACCCTAACCCTAACCCTTCCCCGAAGCCTGACCCTCACCCGTCCCCTAATCCTAACCCGTACGCTGACACTAACCCGCGCCCTCACACGTACGCTCCCCCTACAGCGTTGTCGTACCCTCACCTGGACCCTAAACCGTCCCCGTCCCCTAACCCTAACCCTAGCCCGAACCCTAACCCTAACCCTTCCCCGAAGCCTGACCCTCACCCGTCCCCTAATCCTAACGCGTACGCTGACACTAACCCGCGCCCTCACACGTACGCTCCCCCTAAAGTGTTGTCGTACCCTCACCTGGACCCTAAACCGTCCCCGTCCCCTAACCCTAACCCTAGCCCGAACCCTAACCCTAACCCTTCCCCGAAGCCTGACCCTCACCCGTCCCCTAATCCTAACTCGTACGCTGACACTAACCCGCGCCCTCACACGTACGCTCCCCCTAAAGCGTTGTCGTACCCTCACCTGGACCCTAAACCGTCCCCGTCCCCTAACCCTAACCCTAGCCCGAACCCTAACCCTAACCCTTCCCCGAAGCCTGACCCTCACCCGTCCCCTAATCCTAACCCGTACGCTGACACTAACCCGCGCCCTCACACGTACGCTCCCCCTAAAGCGTTGTTGTACCCTCACCTGGACCCTAAACCGTCCCCGTCCCCTAACCCTAACCCTAGCCCGAACCCTAACCCTAACCCTTCCCCGAAGCCTGACCCTCACCCGTCCCCTAATCCTAACCCGTACGCTGACACTAACCCGCGCCCTCACACGTACGCTCCCCCTAAAGCGTTGTCGTACCCTCACCTGGACCCTAAACCGTCCCCGTCCCCTAACCCTAACCCTAGCCCGAACCCTAACCCTAACCCTTCCCCGAAGCCTGACCCTCACCCGTCCCCTAATCCTAACCCGTACGCTGACACTAACCCGCGCCCTCACACGTACGCTCCCCCTAAAGCGTTGTCGTACCCTCACCTGGACCCTAAACTGTCCCCGTCCCCTAACCCTAACCCTAGCCCGAACCCTAACCCTAACCCTTCCCCGAAGCCTGACCCTCACCCGTCCCCTAATCCTAACCCGTACGCTGACACTAACCCGCGCCCTCACACGTAAGCTCCCCCTACAGCGTTGTCGTAACCTCACCTGGACCCTAAACCGTCCCCGTCCCCTAACCCTAACCCTAGCCAGAACCCTAACCCTAACCCTTCCCCGAAGCCTGACCCTCACCCGTCCCCTAATCCTAACCCGTACGCTGACACTAACCCACGCCCTCACACGTACGCTCCACCTAAAGCGTTGTCGTACCCTCACCTGGACCCTAAACCGTCCCCGTCCCCTAACCCTAACCCTAGCCCGAACCCTAACCCTAACCCTTCCCCGAAGCCTGACCCTCACCCGTCCCCTAATCCTAACCCGTACGCTGACACTAAACCGCGCCCTCACACGTACGCTCCCCCTAAAGCATTGTCGTACCCTCACCTGGACCCTAAACTGTCCCCGTCCCCTAACCCTAACCCTAGCCCGAACCCTAACCCTAACACTTCCCCGAATCCTGACACTCACCCGTCCCCTAATCCTAATCCGTACGCTGACACTAACCCGCGCCCTCACACGTACGCTCCCCCTACAGCGTTGTCGTACCCTCACCTGGACACTAAACCGTCCCCGTCCCCTAACCCTAACCCTAGCCCGAACCCTAACCCTAACCCTTCCCCGAAGCCTGACCCTCAACCGTCCCCTAATCCTAACCCGTACGCTGACACTAACCCGCGCCCTCACACGTACGCTCCCCCTAAAGCGTTGTCGTACCCTCACCTGGACCCTAAACCGTCCCCGTCCCCTAACCCTAACCCTAGCCCGAACCCTAACCCTAACCCTTCCCCGAAGCCTGACACTCACCCTTCCCCTAATCCTAACCCGTACGCTGACACTAACCCGCGCCCTCACACGTACGCTCCCCCTAAAGCGT
Source organism: Globicephala melas (assembly GCF_963455315.2). Lineage (NCBI taxonomy): Eukaryota > Metazoa > Chordata > Mammalia > Artiodactyla > Delphinidae > Globicephala > Globicephala melas. Next base: position 48,531 of record NW_027207564.1, on the reverse strand, counting down.
TGTCGTACCCTCACCTGGACCCTAAACCGTCCCCGTCCCCTAACCCTAACCCTAGCCCGAACCCTAACCCTAACCCTTCCCCGAAGCCTGACACTCACCCTTCCCCTAATCCTAACCCGTACGCTGACACTAACCCGCGCCCTCACACGTACGCTCCCCCTAAAGCGTTGTCGTACCCTCACCTGGACCCTAAACCGTCCCCGTCCCCTAACCCTAACCCTAGCCCGAACCCTAACCCTAACCCTTCCCCGAAGCCTGACCCTCACCCGTCACATAATCCTAACCCGTACGCTGACACTAACCCGCGCCCTCACACGTACGCTCCCCCTAAAGCGTTGTCGTACCCTCACCTGGACCATAAACCGTCCCCGTCCCCTAACCCTTACCCTAGCCCGAACCCTAACCCTAACCCTTCCCCGAAGCCTGACCCTCACCCGTCCCCTAATCCTAACCCGTACGCTGACACTAACCCGCGCCCTCACACGTACGCTCCCCCTACAGCGTTGTCGTACCCTCACCTGGACCCTAAACCGTCGCCGTCCCCTAACCCTAACCCTAGCCCGAACCCTAACCCTAACCCTTCCCCGAAGCCTGACCCTCACCCGTCCCCTAATCCTAACCCGTACGCTGACACTAACCCGCGCCCTCACACGTACGCTCCCCCTAAAGCGTTGTCGTACCCTCACCTGGACCCTAAACCGTCCCCGTCCCCTAACCCTAACCCTAGCCCGAACCCTAACCCTAACCCTTCCCCGAAGCCTGACCCTAACCCGTCCCCTAATCCTAACTCGTACGCTGACACTAACCCGCGCCCTCACACGTACGCTCCCCCTAAAGCGTTGTCGTACCCTCACCTGGACCCTAAACCGTCCCCGTCCCCTAACCCTAACCCTAGCCCGAACCCTAACCCTAACCCTTCCCCGAAGCCTGACCCTCACCCGTCCCCTAATCCTAACCCGTACGCTGACACTAACCCGCGCCCTCACACGTACGCTCCCCCTAAAGCGTTGTCGTACCCTCACCTGGACCCTAAACCGTCCCCGTCCCCTAACCCTAACCCTAGCCCGAACCCTAACCCTAACCCTTCCCCGAAGCCTGACCCTCACCCGTCCCCTAATCCTAACCCGTACGCTAACACTAACCCGCGCCCTCACACATACGCTCCCCCTAAAGCGTTGTCGTACTCTCACCTGGACCCTAAACCGTCCCCGTCCCCTAACCCTAACCCTAGCCCGAACCCTAACCCTAACCCTTCCCCGAAGCCTGACCCTCACCCGTCCCCTAATCCTAACCCGTACGCTGACACTAACCCACGCCCTCACACGTACGCTCCCCCTAAAGCGTTGTCGTACCCTCACCTGGACCCTAAACCGTCCCCGTCCCCTAACCCTAACCCTAGCCCGAACCCTAACCCTAACCCTTCCCCGAAGCCTGACCCTCACCCGTCGCCTTATCCTAACCCGTACGCTGACACTAACCCGCGCCCTCACACGTACGCTCCCCCTAAAGCGTTGTCGTACCCTCACCTGGACCCTAAACCGTCCCCGTCCCCTAACCCTAACCCTAGCCCGAACCCTAACCCTAACCCTTCCCCGAAGCCTGACCCTCACCCGTCCCCTAATCCTAACCCGTACGCTGACACTAACCCGTGCCCTCACACGTACGCTCCCCCTAAAGCGTTGTCGTACGCTCACCTGGACCCTAAACCGTCCCCGTCCCCTAACCCTAACCCTAGCCCGAACCCTAACCCTAACCCTTCCCCGAAGCCTGACCCTCACCCGTCCCCTAATCCTAACCCGTACGCTGACACTAACCCGCGCCCTCACACGTACGCTCCCCCTAAAGCGTTGTCGTACCCTCACCTGGACCCAAAACCGTCCCCGTCCCCTAACCCTAACCCTAGCCCGAACCCTAACCCTAACCCTTCCCCGAAGCCTGACCCTCACCCGTCGCCTTATCCTAACCCGTACGCTGACACTAACCCACGCCCTCACACGTACGCTCCCCCTAAAGCGTTGTCGTACCCTCACCTGGACCCTAAACCGTCCCCGTCCCCTAACCCTAACCCTAGCCCGAACCCTAACCCTAACCCTTCCCCGAAGCCTGACCCTCACCCGTCCCCTAATCCTAACCCGTACGCTGACACTAACCCGCGCCCTCACACGTACGCTCCCCCTAAAGCGTTGTCGTAACCTCACCTGGACCCTAAACCGTCCCCGTCCCCTAACCCTAACCCTAGCCCGAACCCTAACCCTAACCCTTCCCCGAAGCCTGACCCTCACCCGTCCCCTAATCCTAACCCGTACGCTGACACTAACCCGCGCCCTCACACGTACGCTCCCCCTAAAGCTTTGTCGTACCCTCACCTGGACCCTAAACCGTCCCCATCCCCTAACCCTAACCCTAGCCCGAACCCTAACCCTAACACTTCCCCGAAGCCTGACCCTCACCCGTCCCCTAATCCTAACCCGTACGCTGACACTAACCCGCGCCCTCACACGTACGCTCCCCCTAAAGCGTTGTCGTACCCTCACCTGGACCCTAAACCGTCCCCGTCCCCTAACCCTAACCCTAGCCCGAACCCTAACCCTAACCCTTCCCCGAAGCCTGACCCTCACCCGTCCCCTAATCCTAACCCGTACGCTGACACTAACCCGCGCCCTCACACGTACGCTCCCCCTACAGCATTGTCGTACCCTCACCTGGACCCTAAACCGTCCCCGTCCCCTAACCCTAACCCTAGACCGAACACTAACCCTAACCCTTCCCCGAAGCCTGACCCTCACCCGTCCCCTAATCCTAACCCGTACGCTGACACTAACCCGCGCCCTCACACGTACGCTCCCCCTAAAGCGTTGTCGTACCCTCACCTGGACCCTAAACCGTCCCCGTCCCCTAACCCTAACCCTAGCCCGAACCCTAACCCTAACCCTTCCCCGAAGCCTGACCCTCACCCGTCCCCTAATCCTAACGCGTACGCTGACACTAACCCGCGCCCTCACACGTACGCTCCCCCTAAAGTGTTGTCGTACCCTCACCTGGACCCTAAACCGTCCCCGTCCCCTAACCCTAACCCTAGCCCGAACCCTAACCCTAACCCTTCCCCGAAGCCTGACCCTCACCCGTCCCCTAATCCTAACTCGTACGCTGACACTAACCCGCGCCCTCACACGTACGCTCCCCCTAAAGCGTTGTCGTACCCTCACCTGGACCCTAAACCGTCCCCGTCCCCTAACCCTAACCCTAGCCCGAACCCTAACCCTAACCCTTCCCCGAAGCCTGACCCTCACCCGTCCCGTAATCCTAACCCGTACGCTGACACTAACCCGCGCCCTCACACGTACGCTCCCCCTAAAGCGTTGTTGTACCCTCACCTGGACCCTAAACCGTCCCCGTCCCCTAACCCTAACCCTAGCCCGAACCCTAACCCTAACCCTTCCCCGAAGCCTGACCCTCACCCGTCCCCTAATCCTAACCCGTACGCTGACACTAACCCGCGCCCTCACACGTACGCTCCCCCTAAAGCTTTGTCGTACCCTCACCTGGACCCTAAACCGTCCCCATCCCCTAACCCTAACCCTAGCCCGAACCCTAACCCTAACACTTCCCCGAAGCCTGACCCTCACCCGTCCCCTAATCCTAACCCGTACGCTGACACTAACCCGCGCCCTCACACGTACGCTCCCCCTAAAGCGTTGTCGTACCCTCACCTGGACCCTAAACCGTCCCCGTCCCCTAACCCTAACCCTAGCCCGAACCCTAACCCTAACCCTTCCCCGAAGCCTGACCCTCACCCGTCCCCTAATCCTAACCCGTACGCTGACACTAACCCGCGCCCTCACACGTACGCTCCCCCTACAGCATTGTCGTACCCTCACCTGGACCCTAAACCGTCCCCGTCCCCTAACCCTAACCCTAGCCCGAACACTAACCCTAACCCTTCCCCGAAGCCTGACCCTCACCCGTCCCCTAATCCTAACCCGTACGCTGACACTAACCCGCGCCCTCACACGTACGCTCCCCCTACAGCGTTGTCGTACCCTCACCTGGACCCTAAACCGTCCCCGTCCCCTAACCCTAACCCTAGCCCGAACCCTAACCCTAACCCTTCCCCGAAGCCTGACCCTCACCCGTCCCCTAATCCTAACGCGTACGCTGACACTAACCCGCGCCCTCACACGTACGCTCCCCCTAAAGTGTTGTCGTACCCTCACCTGGACCCTAAACCGTCCCCGTCCCCTAACCCTAACCCTAGCCCGAACCCTAACCCTAACCCTTCCCCGAAGCCTGACCCTCACCCGTCCCCTAATCCTAACTCGTACGCTGACACTAACCCGCGCCCTCACACGTACGCTCCCCCTAAAGCGTTGTCGTACCCTCACCTGGACCCTAAACCGTCCCCGTCCCCTAACCCTAACCCTAGCCCGAACCCTAACCCTAACCCTTCCCCGAAGCCTGACCCTCACCCGTCCCCTAATCCTAACCCGTACGCTGACACTAACCCGCGCCCTCACACGTACGCTCCCCCTAAAGCGTTGTTGTACCCTCACCTGGACCCTAAACCGTCCCCGTCCCCTAACCCTAACCCTAGCCCGAACCCTAACCCTAACCCTTCCCCGAAGCCTGACACTCACCCGTCCCCTAATCCTAACACGTACGCTGACACTAACCCGCGCCCTCACACGTACGCTCCCCCTAAAGCGTTGTCGTACCCTCACCTGGACCCTAAACCGTCCCCGTCCCCTAACCCTAACCCTAGCCCGAACCCTAACCCTAACCCTTCCCCGAAGCCTGACCCTCACCCGTCCCCTAATCCTAACCCGTACGCTGACACTAACCCGCGCCCTCACACGTACGCTCCCCCTAAAGCGTTGTCGTACCCTCACCTGGACCCTAAACCGTCCCCGTCCCCTAACCCTAACCCTAGCCCGAACCCTAACCCTAACCCTTCCCCGAAGCCTGACCCTCACCCGTCGCCTTATCCTAACACGTACGCTGACACTAACCCGCGCCCTCACACGTACGCTCCCCCTAAAGCGTTGTCGTACCCTCACCTGGACCCTAAACCGTCCCCGTCCCCTAACCCTAACGCTAGCCCGAACCCTAACCCTAACACTTCCCCGAAGCCTGACCCTCACGGGTCCCCTAATCCTAACCCGTACGCTGACACTAACCCGCGCCCTCACACGTACGCTCCCCCTAAAGCGTTGTCGTAACCTCACCTGGACCCTAAACCGTCCCCGTCCCCTAACCCTAACCCTAGCCCGAACCCTAACCCTAACCCTTCCCCGAAGCCTGACCCTCACCCGTCCCCTAATCCTAACCCGTACGCTGACACTAACCCGCGCCCTCACACGTACGCTCCCCCTAAAGCGTTGTCGTACCCTCACCTGGAACCTAAACCGTCCCCGTCCCCTAACCCTAACCCTAGCCCGAACCCTAACCCTAACCCTTCCCCGAAGCCTGACCCTCACACGTCCCCTAATCCTAACCCGTACGCTGACACTAACCCGCGTCCTCACACGTACGCTCCCCCTAAAGCGTTGTCGTACCCTCACCTGGACCCTAAACCGTCCCCGTCCCCTAACCCTAACCCTAGCCCGAACCCTAACCCTAACCCTTCCCCGAAGCCTGACCCTCACCCGTCCCCTAATCCTAACCCGTACGCTGACACGAACCCGCGCCCTCACACGTACGCTCCCCCTAAAGCGTTGTCGTACCCTCACCTGGACCCTAAACCGTCCCCGTCCCCTAACCCTAACCCTAGCCCGAACCCTAACCCTAACCCTTCCCCGAAGCCTGACCCTCACCCGTCGCCTAATCCTAACCCGTACGCTGACACTAACCCGCGCCCTCACACGTACGCTCCCCCTAAAGCGTTGTCGTACCCTCACCTGGACCCTAAACCGTCCCCGTCCCCTAACCCTAACCCTAGCCCGAACCCTAACCCTAACACTTCCCCGAAGCCTGACCCTCACCCGTCCCCTAATCCTAACCCGTACGCTGACACTAACCCGCGCCCTCACACGTACGCTCCCCCTAAAGCGTTGTCGTACCCTCACCTGGACCCTAAACCGTCCCCGTCCCCTAACCCTAACGCTAGCCCGAACCCTAACCCTAACCCTTCCCCGAAGCCTGACACTCACCCGTCCCCTAATCCTAACCCGTACGCTGACACTAACCCGCGCCCTCACACGTACGCTCCCCCTAAAGCGTTGTCGTACCGTCACCTGGACCCTAAACCGTCCCCGTCCCCTAACCCTAACCCTAGCCCGAAACCTAACCCTAACCCTTCCCCGAAGCCTGACCCTCACCCGTCCCCTAATCCTAACCCGTACGCAGACACTAACCCGCGCCCTCACACGTACGCTCCCCCTAAAGCGTTGTCGTACCCTCACCTGGACCCTAAACCGTCCCCGTCCCCTAACCCTAACCCTAGCCCGAACCCTAACCCTAACCCTTCCCCGAAGCCTGACCCTCACCCGTCCCCTAATCCTAACTCGTACGCTGACACTAACCCGCGCCCTCACACGTACGCTCCCCCTAAAGCGTTGTCGTACCCTCACCTGGACCCTAAACCGTCCCCGTCCCCTAACCCTAACCCTAGCCCGAACCCTAACCCTAAACCTTCCCCGAAGCCTGACCCTCACCCGTCCCCTAATCCTAACCCGTACGCTGACACTAACCCGCGCCCTCACACGTACGCTCCCCCTAAAGCGTTGTCGTACCCTCACCTGGACCCTAAACCGTCCCCGTCCCCTAACCCTAACCCTAGCCCGAACCCTAACCCTAACCCTTCCCCGAAGCCTGACCCTCACCCGTCCCCTAATCCTAACCCGTACGCTGACACTAACCCGCGCCCTCACACGTACGCTCCCCCTAAAGCGTTGTCGTACCCTCACCTGGACCCTAAACCGTCCCCGTCCCCTAACCCTAACCCTAGCCCGAACCCTAACCCTAACCCTTCCCCGAAGCCTGACCCTCACCCGTCCCCTAATCCTAACCCGTACGCTGACACTAACCCGCGCCCTCACACGTACGCTCCCCCTAAAGCGTTGTCGTACCCTCACCTGGACCCTAAACCGTCCCCGTCCCCTAACCCTAACCCTAGCCCGAACCCTAACCCTAACCCTTCCCCGAAGCCTGACCCTCACCCGTCGCCTTATCCTAACCCGTACGCTGACACTAACCCGCGCCCTCACACGTACGCTCCCCCTAAAGCGTTGTCGTACCCTCACCTGGACCCTAAACCGTCCCCGTCCCCTAACCCTAACCCTAGCCCGAACCCTAACCCTAACCCTTCCCCGAAGCCTGACCCTCACCCGTCCCCTAATCCTAACCCGTACGCTGACACTATCCCGCGCCCTCACACGTACGCTCCCCCTAAAGCGTTGTCGTAACCTCACCTGGACCCTAAACCGTCCCCGTCCCCTAACCCTAACCCTATCCCGAACCCTAACCCTAATCCTTCCCCGAAGCCTGACCCTCACCCGTCCCCTAATCCTAACCCGTACGCTGACACTAACCCACGCCCTCACACGTACGCTCCCCCTAAAGCGTTGTCGTACCGTCACCTGGAACCTAAACCGTCCCCGTCCCCTAACCCTAACCCTAGCCCGAACCCTAACCCTAACCCTTCCCCGAAGCCTGACCCTCACACGTCCCCTAATCCTAACCCGTACGCTGACACTAACCCGCGCCCTCACACGTACGCTCCCCCTAAAGCGTTGTCGTACCCTCACCTGGACCCTAAACCGTCCCCGTCCCCTAACCCTAACCCTAGCCCGAACCCTAACCCTAACCCTTCCCCGAAGCCTGACACTCACCCGTCCCCTAATCCTAACCCGTACGCTGACACTAACCCGCGCCCTCACACGTACGCTCCCCCTAAAGCGTTGTCGTACCCTCACCTGGACCCTAAACCGTCCCCGTCCCCTAACCCTAACCCTAGCCCGAACCCTAACCCTAACCCTTCCCCGAAGCCTGACCCTCACCCGTCCCCTAATCCTAACCCGTACGCTGACACTAACCCGCGCCCTCACACGTACGCTCCCCCTAAAGCGTTGTCGTACCCTCACCTGGACCCTAAACCGTCCCCGTCCCCTAACCCTAACCCTAGCCCGAACCCTAACCCTAACCCTTCCCCGAAGCCTGACCCTCACCCGTCCCCTAATCCTAACCCGTACGCTGACACTAACCCACGCCCTCACACGTATGCTCCCCCTAAAGCGTTGTCGTACCCTCACCTGGACCCTAAACCTTCCCCGTCTCCTAACCCTAACCCTAGCCCGAACCCTAACCCTAACCCTTCCCCGAAGCCTGACCCTCACACGTCCCCTAATCCTAACCCGTACGCTGACACTAAGCCGCGCCCTCACACGTACGCTCCCCCTAAACCGTTGTCGTACCCTCACCTGGACCCTAAACCGTCCCCGTCCCCTAACCCTAACCCTAGCCCGAACCCTAGCCCTAACCCTTCCCCGAATCCTGACCCTCACCCGTCCCCTAATCCTAACCCGTACGCTGACAGGAACCCGCGCCCTCACACGTACGCTCCCCCTAGAGCGTTGTCGTACCCTCACCTGGACCCTAAACCGTCCCCGTCCCCTAACCCTAACCCTAGCCCGAACCCTAACCCTAATCCTTCCCCGAAGCCTGACCCTCACCCGTCCCCTAATCCTAACCCGTACGCTGACACTAACCCACGCCCTCACACGTACGCTCCCCCTAAAGCGTTGTCGTACCGTCACCTGGAACCTAAACCGTCCCCGTCCCCTAACCCTAACCCTAGCCCGAACCCTAACCCTAACCCTTCCCCGAAGCCTGACCCTCACACGTCCCCTAATCCTAACCCGTACGCTGACACTAACCCGCGCCCTCACACGTACGCTCCCCCTAAAGCGTTGTCGTACCCTCACCTGGACCCTAAACCGTCCCCGTCCCCTAACCCTAACCCTAGCCCGAACCCTAACCCTAACCCTTCCCCGAAGCCTGACACTCACCCGTCCCCTAATCCTAACCCGTACGCTGACACTAACCCGCGCCCTCACACGTACGCTCCCCCTAAAGCGTTGTCGTACCCTCACCTGGACCCTAAACCGTCCCCGTCCCCTAACCCTAACCCTAGCCCGAACCCTAACCCTAACCCTTCCCCGAAGCCTGACCCTCACCCGTCCCCTAATCCTAACCCGTACGCTGACACTAACCCGCGCCCTCACACGTACGCTCCCCCTAAAGCGTTGTCGTACCCTCACCTGGACCCTAAACCGTCCCCGTCCCCTAACCCTAACCCTAGCCCGAACCCTAACCCTAACCCTTCCCCGAAGCCTGACCCTCACCCGTCCCCTAATCCTAACCCGTACGCTGACACTAACCCACGCCCTCACACGTATGCTCCCCCTAAAGCGTTGTCGTACCCTCACCTGGACCCTAAACCTTCCCCGTCTCCTAACCCTAACCCTAGCCCGAACCCTAACCCTAACCCTTCCCCGAAGCCTGACCCTCACACGTCCCCTAATCCTAACCCGTACGCTGACACTAAGCCGCGCCCTCACACGTACGCTCCCCCTAAACCGTTGTCGTACCCTCACCTGGACCCTAAACCGTCCCCGTCCCCTAACCCTAACCCTAGCCCGAACCCTAGCCCTAACCCTTCCCCGAATCCTGACCCTCACCCGTCCCCTAATCCTAACCCGTACGCTGACAGGAACCCGCGCCCTCACACGTACGCTCCCCCTAGAGCGTTGTCGTACCCTCACCTGGACCCTAAACCGTCCCCGTCCCCTAACCCTAACCCTAGCCCGAACCCTAACCCTAACCCTTCCCCGAAGCCTGACCCTCACCCGTCCCCTAATCCTAACCCGTACGCTGACACTAACCCGCGCCCTCACACGTACGCTCCCCCTAAAGCGTTGTCGTACCCTCACCTGGACCCTAAACCGTCCCCGTCCCCTAACCCTAACCCTAGCCCGAACCCTAACCCTAACACTTCCCCGAAGCCTGACCCTCACCCGTCCCTTTATCCTAACCCGTACGCTGACACTAAGCCGCGCCCTCACACGTACGCTCCCCCTAAAGCGTTGTCGTACCCTCACCTGGACCCTAAACCGTCCCCGTCCCCTAACCCTAACCCTAGCCCGAACCCTAACCCTAACCCTTCCCCGAAGCCTGACACTCACCCGTCCCCTAATCCTAACCCGTACGCTGACACTAACCCGCGCCCTCACACGTACACTCCCCCTAAAGCGTTGTCGTACCCTCACCTGGACCCTAAACCGTCCCCGTCCCCTAACCCTAACCCTAGCCCGAACCCTAACCCTAACCCTTCCCCGAAGCCTGACCCTCACCCGTCCCCTAATCCTAACCCGTACGCTGACACTAACCCGCGCCCTCACATGTACGCTCCCCCTAAAGCGTTGTCGTACCCTCACCTGGACCCTAAACCGTCCCCGTCCCCTAACCCTAACCCTAGCCCGAACCCTAACCCTAACCCTTCCCCGAAGCCTGACCCTCACCCGTCCCCTAATCCTAACCCGTACGCTGACACTAACCCACGCCCTCACACGTATGCTCCCCCTAAAGCGTTGTCGTACCCTCACCTGGACCCTAAACCTTCCCCGTCTCCTAACCCTAACCCTAGCCCGAACCCTAACCCTAACCCTTCCCCGAAGCCTGACCCTCACACGTCCCCTAATCCTAACCCGTACGCTGACACTAAGCCGCGCCCTCACACGTACGCTCCCCCTAAACCGTTGTCGTACCCTCACCTGGACCCTAAACCGTCCCCGTCCCCTAACCCTAACCCTAGCCCGAACCCTAGCCCTAACCCTTCCCCGAATCCTGACCCTCACCCGTCCCCTAATCCTAACCCGTACGCTGACAGGAACCCGCGCCCTCACACGTACGCTCCCCCTAGAGCGTTGTCGTACCCTCACCTGGACCCTAAACCGTCCCCGTCCCCTAACCCTAACCCTAGCCCGAACCCTAACCCTAACCCTTCCCCGAAGCCTGACCTTCACCCGTCCCCTAATCCTAATCCGTACGCTGACACTAATCCGCGCCCTCACACGTACGCTCCCCCTGAAGCATTGTCGTACCCTCACCTGGACCCTAAACCGTCCCCGTCCCCTAACCCTAACCCTAGCCCGAACCCTAACCCTAACCCTTCCCCGAAGCCTGACCCTCACCCGTCCCCTAATCCTAACCCGTACGCTGACACTAAGCGGCGCCCTCACACGTACGCTCCCCCTAAAGCGTTGTCGTACCCTCACCTGGACCCTAAACCGTCCCCATCCCCTAACCCTAACCGTAGCCCGAACCCTAACCCTAACCCTTCCCCGAAGCCTGACCCTCACCCGTCCCCTAATCCTAACCCGTACGCTGACACTAAGCCGCGCCCTCACACGTACGCTCCCCCTAAAGCGTTGTCGTACCCTCACCTGGACCCTAAACCGTCCCCATCCCCTAACCCTAACCGTAGCCCGAACCCTAACCCTAACCCTTCCCCGAAGCCTGACCCTCAGCCATCCCCTAATCCTAACCCGTACGCTGACACTAACCCGCGCCCTCACACGTACGCTCCCCCTAAAGCGTTGTCGTACCCTCACCTGGACCCTAAACCGTCCCCGTCCCCTAACCCTAACCCTAGCCCGAACCCTAACCCTAACCCTTCCCCGAAGCCTGACCCTCACACGTCCCCTAATCCTAACCCGTACGCTGACACTAACCCGCGCCCTCACACGTACGCTCCCCCTAGAGCGTTGTCGTACCCTCACTTGGACCCTAAACCGTCCCCGTCCCCTAACCCTAACCCTAGCCCGAACCCTAACCCTAACCCTTCCCCGAAGCCTGACCCTCACCCGTCCCCTAATCCTAACCCGTACGCTGACACTAACCCGCGCCCTCACACGTACGCTCCCCCTAAAGCGTTGTCGTACCCTCACCTGGACCCTAAACCGTCCCCGTCCCCTAACCCTAACGCTAGCCCGAACCCTAACCCTAACACTTCCACGAAGCCTGACCCTCACCCGTCCCCTAATCCTAACACGTACGCTGACACTAACCCGCGCCCTCACACGTACGCTCCCCCTAAAGCGTTGTCGTACCCTCACCTGGACCCTAAACCGTCCCCGTCCCCTAACCCTAACGCTAGCCCGAACCCTAACCCTAACCCTTCCCCGAAGCCTGACCCTCACCCGTCCCCTAATGCTAACCCGTACGCTGACACTAACCCGCGCCCTCACACGTACGCTCCCCCTAAAGCGTTGTCGTAACCTCACCTGGACCCTAAACCGTCCCCGTCCCCTAACCCTAACCCTAGCCCGAACCCTAACCCTAACCCTTCCCCGAAGCCTGACCCTCACCCGTCCCCTAATCCTAACCCGTACGCTGACACTAACCCGCGCCCTCACACGTACGCTCCCCCTAAAGCGTTGTCGTACCCTCACCTGGAACCTAAACCGTCCCCGTCCCCTAACCCTAACCCTAGCCCGAACCCTAACCCTAACCCTTCCCCGAAGCCTGACCCTCACACGTCCCCTAATCCTAACCCGTACGCTGACACTAACCCGCGCCCTCACACGTACGCTCCCCCTAAAGCGTTGTCGTACCCTCACCTGGACCCTAAACCGTCCCCGTCCCCTAACCCTAACCCTAGCCCGAACCCTAACCCTAACCCTTCCCCGAAGCCTGACCCTCACCCGTCGCCTAATCCTAACCCGTACGCTGACACTAACCCGCGCCCTCACACGTACGCTCCCCCTAAAGCGTTGTCGTACCCTCACCTGGACCCTAAACCGTCCCCGTCCCCTAACCCTAACCCTAGCCCGAACCCTAACCCTAACACTTCCCCGAAGCCTGACCCTCACCCGTCCCCTAATCCTAACCCGTACGCTGACACTAACCCGCGCCCTCACACGTACGCTCCCCCTAAAGCGTTGTCGTACCCTCACCTGGATCCTAAACCGTCCCCGTCCCCTAACCCTAACGCTAGCCCGAACCCTAACCCTAACCCTTCCCCGAAGCCTGACCCTCACCCGTCCCCTAATCCTAACCCGTACGCTGACACTAACCCGCGCCCTCACACGTACGCTCCCCCTAAAGCGTTGTCGTACCCTCACCTGGACCCTAAACCGTCCCCGTCCCCTAACCCTAACCCTAGCCCGAAACCTAACCCTAACCCTTCCCCGAAGCCTGACCCTCACCCGTCCCCTAATCCTAACCCGTACGCTGACACTAACCTGCGCCCTCACACGTACGCTCCCCCTAAAGCGTTGTCGTACCCTCACCTGGACCCTAAACCGTCCCCGTCCCCTAACCCTAACCCTAGCCCGAACCCTAACCCTAACCCTTCCCCGAAGCCTGACCCTCAGCCATCCCCTAATCCTAACCCGTACGCTGACACTAACCCGCGCCCTCACACGTACGCTCCCCCTAAAGCGTTGTCGTACCCTCACCTGGACCCTAAACCGTCCCCGTCCCCTAACGCTAACCCTGGCCGAACCCTAACCCTAACCCTTCCCCGAAGCCTGACCCTCACCCGTCCCCTAATCCTAACCCGTACGCTGACACTAAGCCGCACCCTCACACGTACGCTCCCCCTAAACCGTTGTCGTACCCTCACCTGGACCCTAAACCGTCCCCGTCACCTAACCCTAACCCTAGCCAGAACCCTAACCCTAACCCTTCCCCGAAGCCTGACCCTCACCCGTCCCCTAATCCTAATCCGTACGCTGACAGTAACCCGCGCCCTCACACGTACGCTCCCCCTGAAGCGTTGTCGTACCCTCACCTGGACCCTAAACCGTCCCCGTCCCCTAACCCTAACCCTAGCCCGAACCCTTACCCTAACCCCTCCCCGAAGCCTGACCCTCACCCGTCCCCTAATCCTAACCCGTACGCTGACACTAACCCGCGCTCTCACACGTACGCTCCCCCTAAAGCGTTGTCGTACCCTCACCTGGACCCTAAACCGTCCCCATCCCCTAACCCTAACCCTAGCCCGAACCCTAACCCTAACCCTTCCCCGAAGCGTGACCCTCAGCCATCCCCTAATCCTAACCCGTACGCTGACACTAACCCGCGCCCTCACACGTACGCTCCCCCTAAAGCGTTGTCGTACCCTCACCTGGACCCTAAACCGTCCCCGTCCCCTAACCCTAACCCTAGCCCGAACCCTAACCCTAACCCTTCCCCGAAGCCTGACACTCACCCGTCCCCTAATCCTAATCCGTACGCTGACACTAACCCGCGCCCTACCACGTACGCTCCCCCTGAAGCGTTGTCGTATGCTCCCCTGGACCCTAAACCGTCCCCGTCCCCTAACCCTAACCCTAGCCCGAACCCTAACCCTAACCCTTCCCCGAAGCCTGACCCTCACCCGTCCCCTAATCCTAACCCGTACGCTGACACTAAGCCGCGCTCTCACACGTACGCTCCCCGTAAAGCGTTGTCGTACCCTCACCTGGACCCTAAACCGTCCCCATTCCCTAACCCTAACCGTAGCCCGAACCCTAACCCTAACCCTTCCCCGAAGCCTGACCCTCAGCCATCCCCTAATCCTAACCCGTACGCTGACACTAACCCGCGCCCTCACACGTACGCTCCCCCTACAGCGTTGTCGTACCCTCACCTGGACCCTAAACCGTCCCCGTCCCCTAACCCTAACCCTAGCCCGAAACCTAACCCTAACCCTTCCCCGAAGCCTGACCCTCACCCGTCCCCTAATCCTAACCCGTACGCTGACACTAACCCGCGCCCTCACACGTACGCTCCCCCTAAAGCGTTGTCGTACCCTCACCTGGACCCTAAACCGTCCCCGTCCCCTAACCCTAACCCTAGCCCGAACCCTAACCCTAACCCTTCCCCGAAGCCTGACCCTCACCCGTCCCCTAATCCTAACCCGTACGCTGACACTAACCCGCGCCCTCACACGTACGCTCCCCCTACAGCGTTGTCGTACCCTCACCTGGACCCTAAACCGTCCCCGTCCCCTAACCCTAACCCTAGCCCGAACCCTAACCCTAACCCTTCCCCGAAGCCTGACCCTCACCCGTCCCCTAATCCTAACCCGTACGCTGACACTAACCCGCGCCCTCACACGTACGCTCCCCCTAAAGCGTTGTCGTACCCTCACCTGGACCCTAAACCGTCCCCGTCCCCTAACCCTAACCCTAGCCCGAACCCTAACCCTAACCCTTCCCCGAAGCCTGACCCTCACCCGTCCCCTAATCCTAACCCGTACGCTGACACTAACCCGCGCCCTCACACGTACGCTCCCCCTAAAGCGTTGTCGTACCCTCACCTGGACCCTAAACTGTCCCCGTCCCCTAACCCTAACCCTAGCCCGAACCCTGACCCTAACCCTTCCCAGAAGCCTGACCCTCACCCGTCCCCTAATCCTAACCCGTACGCTGACACTAACCCGCGCCCTCACACGTACGCTCCCCCTAAAGCGTTGTCGTACCCTCACCTGGACTCTAAACCGTCCCCGTCCCCTAACCCTAACCCTAGCCCGAACCCTAACCCTAACCCTTCCCCGAAGCCTGACCTTCACCCATCCCCTAATCCTAATCCGTACGCTGACACTAATCCGCGCCCTCACACGTACGCTCCCCCTGAAGCGTTGTCGTACCCTCACCTGGACCCTAAACCGTCCCCGTCCCCTAACCCTAACCCTAGCCCGAACCCTAACCCTAACCCTTCCCCGAAGCCTGACCCTCACCCGTCCCCTAATCCTAACCCGTACGCTGACACTAAGCCGCGCCCTCACACGTACGCTCCCCCTAAAGCGTTGTCGTACCCTCACCTGGACCCTAAACCGTCCCCATCCCCTAACCCTAACCGTAGCCCGAACCCTAACCCTAACCCTTCCCCGAAGCCTGACCCTCAGCCATCCCCTAATCCTAACCCGTACGCTGACACTAACCCGCGCCCTCACACGTACGCTCCCCCTAAAGCGTTGTCGTACCCTCACCTGGACCCTAAACCGTTCCCGTCCCCTAACCCTAACCCTAGCCCGAACCCTAACCCTAACCCTTCCCCGAAGCCTGACCCTCACACGTCCCCTAATCCTAACCCGTACGCTGACACTAACCCGCGCCCTCACACGTACGCTCCCCCTAAAGCGTTGTCGTACCCTCACCTGGATCCTAAACCGTCCCCATCCCCTAACCCTAACCCTAGCCCCAACCATAACCCTAAACCTTCCCCGAAGCCTGACACTCACCCGTCCCCTAATCCTAACCCGTACGCTGACACTAACCCGCGCCCTCACACGTACGCTCCCCCTAAAGCGTTGTCGTACCCTCACCTGGACCCTAAACCGTCCCCGTCCCCTAACCCTAACCCTAGCCCGAACCCTAACCCTAACCCTTCCCCGAAGCCTGACCCTCACCCGTCCCCTAATCCTAACCCGTACGCTGACACTAACCCGCGCCCTCACACGTACGCTCCCCCTAAAGCGTTGTCGTACCCTCACCTGGACCCTAAACCGTCCCCGTCCCCTAACCCTAACCCTAGCCCGAACCCTAACCCTAACCCTTCCCCGAAGCCTGACCCTCACCCGTCCCCTAATCCTAACCCGTACGCTGACACTAACCCGCGCCCTCACACGTATGCTCCCCCTAAAGCGTTGTCGTACCCTCACCTGGACCCTAAACCTTCCCCGTCTCCTAACCCTAACCCTAGCCCGAACCCTAACCCTAACCCTTCCCCGAAGCCTGACCCTCACACGTCCCCTAATCCTAACCCGTACGCTGACACTAAGCCGCGCCCTCACACGTACGCTCCGCCTAAACCGTTGTCGTACCCTCACCTGGACCCTAAACCGTCCCCGTCCCCTAACCCTAACCCTAGCCCGAACCCTAGCCCTAACCCTTCCCCGAAGCCTGACCCTCACCCGTCCCCTAATCCTAACCCGTACGCTGACACGAACCCGCGCCCTCACACGTACGCTCCCCCTAGAGCGTTGTCGTACCCTCACCTGGACCCTAAACCGTCCCCGTCCCCTAACCCTAACCCTAGCCCGAACCCTAACCCTAACCCTTCCCCGAAGCCTGACCCTCACCCGTCCCCTAATCCTAACCCGTACGCTGACACTAACCCGCGCCCTCACACGTACGCTCCCCCTAAAGCGTTGTCGTAACCTCACCTGGACCCTAAACCGTCCCCGTCCCCTAACCCTAACCCTAGCCCGAACCCTAACCCTAACCCTTCCCCGAAGCCTGACCCTCACCCGTCCCCTAATCCTAACCCGTACGCTGACACTAACCCGCGCCCTCACACGTACGCTCCCCCTAAAGCGTTGTCGTACCCTCACCTGGAACCTAAACCGTCCCCGTCCCCTAACCCTAACCCTAGCCCGAACCCTAACCCTAACCCTTCCCCGAAGCCTGACCCTCACACGTCCCCTAATCCTAACCCGTACGCTGACACTAACCCGCGCCCTCACACGTACGCTCCCCCTAAAGCGTTGTCGTACCCTCACCTGGACCCTAAACCGTCCCCGTCCCCTAACCCTAACCCTAGCCCGAACCCTAACCCTAACCCTTCCCCGAAGCCTGACCCTCACCCGTCGCCTAATCCTAACCCGTACGCTGACACTAACCCGCGCCCTCACACGTACGCTCCCCCTAAAGCGTTGTCGTACCCTCACCTGGACCCTAAACCGTCCCCGTCCCCTAACCCTAACCCTAGCCCGAACCCTAACCCTAACACTTCCCCGAAGCCTGACCCTCACCCGTCCCCTAATCCTAACCCGTACGCTGACACTAACCCGCGCCCTCACACGTACGCTCCCCCTAAAGCGTTGTCGTACCCTCACCTGGACCCTAAACCGTCCCCGTCCCCTAACCCTAACGCTAGCCCGAACCCTAACCCTAACCCTTCCCCGAAGCCTGACCCTCACCCGTCCCCTAATCCTAACCCGTACGCTGACACTAACCCGCGCCCTCACACGTACGCTCCCCCTAAAGCGTTGTCGTACCCTCACCTGGACCCTAAACCGTCCCCGTCCCCTAACCCTAACCCTAGCCCGAAACCTAACCCTAACCCTTCCCCGAAGCCTGACCCTCACCCGTCCCCTAATCCTAACCCGTACGCTGACACTAACCTGCGCCCTCACACGTACGCTCCCCCTAAAGCGTTGTCGTACCCTCACCTGGACCCTAAACCGTCCCCGTCCCCTAACCCTAACCCTAGCCCGAACCCTAACCCTAACCCTTCCCCGAAGCCTGACCCTCAGCCATCCCCTAATCCTAACCCGTACGCTGACACTAACCCGCGCCCTCACACGTACGCTCCCCCTAAAGCGTTGTCGTACCCTCACCTGGACCCTAAACCGTCCCCGTCCCCTAACGCTAACCCTGGCCGAACCCTAACCCTAACCCTTCCCCGAAGCCTGACCCTCACCCGTCCCCTAATCCTAACCCGTACGCTGACACTAAGCCGCACCCTCACACGTACGCTCCCCCTAAACCGTTGTCGTACCCTCACCTGGACCCTAAACCGTCCCCGTCACCTAACCCTAACCCTAGCCAGAACCCTAACCCTAACCCTTCCCCGAAGCCTGACCCTCACCCGTCCCCTAATCCTAATCCGTACGCTGACAGTAACCCGCGCCCTCACACGTACGCTCCCCCTGAAGCGTTGTCGTACCCTCACCTGGACCCTAAACCGTCCCCGTCCCCTAACCCTAACCCTAGCCCGAACCCTTACCCTAACCCCTCCCCGAAGCCTGACCCTCACCCGTCCCCTAATCCTAACCCGTACGCTGACACTAACCCGCGCTCTCACACGTACGCTCCCCCTAAAGCGTTGTCGTACCCTCACCTGGACTCTAAACCGTCCCCGTCCCCTAACCCTAACCCTAGCCCGAACCCTAACCCTAACCCTTCCCCGAAGCCTGACCTTCACCCATCCCCTAATCCTAACCCGTACGCTGACACTAACCCGCGCCCTCACACGTACGCTCCCCCTAAAGCGTTGTCGTACCCTCACCTGGACCCTAAACCGTCCCCGTCCCCTAACCCTAACCCTAGCCCGAACCCTAACCCTAACCCTTCCCCGAAGCCTGACACTCACCCGTCCCCTAATCCTAATCCGTACGCTGACACTAACCCGCGCCCTACCACGTACGCTCCCCCTGAAGCGTTGTCGTATGCTCCCCTGGACCCTAAACCGTCCCCGTCCCCTAACCCTAACCCTAGCCCGAACCCTAACCCTAACCCTTCCCCGAAGCCTGACCCTCACCCGTCCCCTAATCCTAACCCGTACGCTGACACTAAGCCGCGCTCTCACACGTACGCTCCCCGTAAAGCGTTGTCGTACCCTCACCTGGACCCTAAACCGTCCCCATTCCCTAACCCTAACCGTAGCCCGAACCCTAACCCTAACCCTTCCCCGAAGCCTGACCCTCAGCCATCCCCTAATCCTAACCCGTACGCTGACACTAACCCGCGCCCTCACACGTACGCTCCCCCTACAGCGTTGTCGTACCCTCACCTGGACCCTAAACCGTCCCCGTCCCCTAACCCTAACCCTAGCCCGAAACCTAACCCTAACCCTTCCCCGAAGCCTGACCCTCACCCGTCCCCTAATCCTAACCCGTACGCTGACACTAACCCGCGCCCTCACACGTACGCTCCCCCTAAAGCGTTGTCGTACCCTCACCTGGACCCTAAACCGTCCCCGTCCCCTAACCCTAACCCTAGCCCGAACCCTAACCCTAACACTTCCCCGAAGCCTGACCCTCACCCGTCCCCTAATCCTAACCCGTACGCTGACACTAACCCGCGCCCTCACACGTACGCTCCCCCTACAGCGTTGTCGTACCCTCACCTGGACCCTGAACCGTCCCCGTCCCCTAACCCTAACCCTAGCCCGAACCCTAACCCTAACCCTTCCCCGAAGCCTGACCCTCACCCGTCCCCTAATCCTAACCCGTACGCTGACACTAACCCGCGCCCTCACACGTACGCTCCCCCTAAAGCGTTGTCGTACCCTCACCTGGACCCTAAACCGTCCCCGTCCCCTAACCCTAACCCTAGCCCGAACCCTAACCCTAACCCTTCCCCGAAGCCTGACCCTCACCCGTCCCCTAATCCTAACCCGTACGCTGACACTAACCCGCGCCCTCACACGTACGCTCCCCCTAAAGCGTTGTCGTACCCTCACCTGGACCCTAAACCGTCCCCGTCCCCTAACCCTAACCCTAGCCCGAACCCTGACCCTAACCCTTCCCAGAAGCCTGACCCTCACCCGTCCCCTAATCCTAACCCGTACGCTGACACTAACCCGCGCCCTCACACGTACGCTCCCCCTAAAGCGTTGTCGTACCCTCACCTGGACTCTAAACCGTCCCCGTCCCCTAACCCTAACCCTAGCCCGAACCCTAACCCTAACCCTTCCCCGAAGCCTGACCTTCACCCATCCCCTAATCCTAATCCGTACGCTGACACTAATCCGCGCCCTCACACGTACGCTCCCCCTGAAGCGTTGTCGTACCCTCACCTGGACCCTAAACCGTCCCCGTCCCCTAACCCTAACCTTAGCCCGAACCCTAACCCTAACCCTTCCCCGAAGCCTGACCCTCACCCGTCCCCTAATCCTAACCCGTACGCTGACACTAAGCCGCGCCCTCACACGTACGCTCCCCCTAAAGCGTTGTCGTACCCTCACCTGGACCCTAAACCGTCCCCATCCCCTAACCCTAACCGTAGCCCGAACCCTAACCCTAACCCTTCCCCGAAGCCTGACCCTCAGCCATCCCCTAATCCTAACCCGTACGCTGACACTAACCCGCGCCCTCACACGTACGCTCCCCCTAAAGCGTTGTCGTACCCTCACCTGGACCCTAAACCGTTCCCGTCCCCTAACCCTAACCCTAGCCCGAACCCTAACCCTAACCCTTCCCCGAAGCCTGACCCTCACACGTCCCCTAATCCTAACCCGTACGCTGACACTAACCCGCGCCCTCACACGTACGCTCCCCCTAAAGCGTTGTCGTACCCTCACCTGGACCCTAAACCGTCCCCATCCCCTAACCCTAACCCTAGCCCGAACCATAACCCTAAACCTTCCCCGAAGCCTGACACTCACCCGTCCCCTAATCCTAACCCGTACGCTGACACTAACCCGCGCCCTCACACGTACGCTCCCCCTAAAGCGTTGTCGTACCCTCACCTGGACCCTAAACCGTCCCCGTCCCCTAACCCTAACCCTAGCCCGAACCCTAACCCTAACCCTTCCCCGAAGCCTGACCCTCACCCGTCCCCTAATCCTAACCCGTACGCTGACACTAACCCGCGCCCTCACACGTACGCTCCCCCTAAAGCGTTGTCGTACCCTCACCTGGACCCTAAACCGTCCCCGTCCCCTAACCCTAACCCTAGCCCGAACCCTAACCCTAACCCTTCCCCGAAGCCTGACCCTCACCCGTCCCCTAATCCTAACCCGTACGCTGACACTAACCCGCGCCCTCACACGTATGCTCCCCCTAAAGCGTTGTCGTACCCTCACCTGGACCCTAAACCTTCCCCGTCTCCTAACCCTAACCCTAGCCCGAACCCTAACCCTAACCCTTCCCCGAAGCCTGACCCTCACACGTCCCCTAATCCTAACCCGTACGCTGACACTAAGCCGCGCCCTCACACGTACGCTCCGCCTAAACCGTTGTCGTACCCTCACCTGGACCCTAAACCGTCCCCGTCCCCTAACCCTAACCCTAGCCCGAACCCTGACCCTAACCCTTCCCAGAAGCCTGACCCTCACCCGTCCCCTAATCCTAACCCGTACGCTGACACTAACCCGCGCCCTCACACGTACGCTCCCCCTAAAGCGTTGTCGTACCCTCACCTGGACTCTAAACCGTCCCCGTCCCCTAACCCTAACCCTAGCCCGAACCCTAACCCTAACCCTTCCCCGAAGCCTGACCTTCACCCATCCCCTAATCCTAATCCGTACGCTGACACTAATCCGCGCCCTCACACGTACGCTCCCCCTGAAGCGTTGTCGTACCCTCACCTGGACCCTAAACCGTCCCCGTCCCCTAACCCTAACCCTAGCCCGAACCCTAACCCTAACCCTTCCCCGAAGCCTGACCCTCACCCGTCCCCTAATCCTAACCCGTACGCTGACACTAAGCCGCGCCCTCACACGTACGCTCCCCCTAAAGCGTTGTCGTACCCTCACCTGGACCCTAAACCGTCCCCATCCCCTAACCCTAACCGTAGCCCGAACCCTAACCCTAACCCTTCCCCGAAGCCTGACCCTCAGCCATCCCCTAATCCTAACCCGTACGCTGACACTAACCCGCGCCCTCACACGTACGCTCCCCCTAAAGCGTTGTCGTACCCTCACCTGGACCCTAAACCGTTCCCGTCCCCTAACCCTAACCCTAGCCCGAACCCTAACCCTAACCCTTCCCCGAAGCCTGACCCTCACACGTCCCCTAATCCTAACCCGTACGCTGACACTAACCCGCGCCCTCACACGTACGCTCCCCCTAAAGCGTTGTCGTACCCTCACCTGGATCCTAAACCGTCCCCATCCCCTAACCCTAACCCTAGCCCGAACCATAACCCTAAACCTTCCCCGAAGCCTGACACTCACCCGTCCCCTAATCCTAACCCGTACGCTGACACTAACCCGCGCCCTCACACGTACGCTCCCCCTAAAGCGTTGTCGTACCCTCACCTGGACCCTAAACCGTCCCCGTCCCCTAACCCTAACCCTAGCCCGAACCCTAACCCTAACCCTTCCCCGAAGCCTGACCCTCACCCGTCCCCTAATCCTAACCCGTACGCTGACACTAACCCGCGCCCTCACACGTACGCTCCCCCTAAAGCGTTGTCGTACCCTCACCTGGACCCTAAACCGTCCCCGTCCCCTAACCCTAACCCTAGCCCGAACCCTAACCCTAACCCTTCCCCGAAGCCTGACCCTCACCCGTCCCCTAATCCTAACCCGTACGCTGACACTAACCCGCGCCCTCACACGTATGCTCCCCCTAAAGCGTTGTCGTACCCTCACCTGGACCCTAAACCTTCCCCGTCTCCTAACCCTAACCCTAGCCCGAACCCTAACCCTAACCCTTCCCCGAAGCCTGACCCTCACACGTCCCCTAATCCTAACCCGTACGCTGACACTAAGCCGCGCCCTCACACGTACGCTCCGCCTAAACCGTTGTCGTACCCTCACCTGGACCCTAAACCGTCCCCGTCCCCTAACCCTAACCCTAGCCCGAACCCTAGCCCTAACCCTTCCCCGAAGCCTGACCCTCACCCGTCCCCTAATCCTAACCCGTACGCTGACACGAACCCGCGCCCTCACACGTACGCTCCCCCTAGAGCGTTGTCGTACCCTCACCTGGACCCTAAACCGTCCCCGTCCCCTAACCCTAACCCTAGCCCGAACCCTAACCCTAACCCTTCCCCGAAGCCTGACCCTCACCCGTCCCCTAATCCTAACCCGTACGCTGACACTAACCCGCGCCCTCACACGTACGCTCCCCCTAAAGCGTTGTCGTAACCTCACCTGGACCCTAAACCGTCCCCGTCCCCTAACCCTAACCCTAGCCCGAACCCTAACCCTAACCCTTCCCCGAAGCCTGACCCTCACCCGTCCCCTAATCCTAACCCGTACGCTGACACTAACCCGCGCCCTCACACGTACGCTCCCCCTAAAGCGTTGTCGTACCCTCACCTGGAACCTAAACCGTCCCCGTCCCCTAACCCTAACCCTAGCCCGAACCCTAACCCTAACCCTTCCCCGAAGCCTGACCCTCACACGTCCCCTAATCCTAACCCGTACGCTGACACTAACCCGCGCCCTCACACGTACGCTCCCCCTAAAGCGTTGTCGTACCCTCACCTGGACCCTAAACCGTCCCCGTCCCCTAACCCTAACCCTAGCCCGAACCCTAACCCTAACCCTTCCCCGAAGCCTGACCCTCACCCGTCGCCTAATCCTAACCCGTACGCTGACACTAACCCGCGCCCTCACACGTACGCTCCCCCTAAAGCGTTGTCGTACCCTCACCTGGACCCTAAACCGTCCCCGTCCCCTAACCCTAACCCTAGCCCGAACCCTAACCCTAACACTTCCCCGAAGCCTGACCCTCACCCGTCCCCTAATCCTAACCCGTACGCTGACACTAACCCGCGCCCTCACACGTACGCTCCCCCTAAAGCGTTGTCGTACCCTCACCTGGACCCTAAACCGTCCCCGTCCCCTAACCCTAACGCTAGCCCGAACCCTAACCCTAACCCTTCCCCGAAGCCTGACCCTCACCCGTCCCCTAATCCTAACCCGTACGCTGACACTAACCCGCGCCCTCACACGTACGCTCCCCCTAAAGCGTTGTCGTACCCTCACCTGGACCCTAAACCGTCCCCGTCCCCTAACCCTAACCCTAGCCCGAAACCTAACCCTAACCCTTCCCCGAAGCCTGACCCTCACCCGTCCCCTAATCCTAACCCGTACGCTGACACTAACCTGCGCCCTCACACGTACGCTCCCCCTAAAGCGTTGTCGTACCCTCACCTGGACCCTAAACCGTCCCCGTCCCCTAACCCTAACCCTAGCCCGAACCCTAACCCTAACCCTTCCCCGAAGCCTGACCCTCAGCCATCCCCTAATCCTAACCCGTACGCTGACACTAACCCGCGCCCTCACACGTACGCTCCCCCTAAAGCGTTGTCGTACCCTCACCTGGACCCTAAACCGTCCCCGTCCCCTAACGCTAACCCTGGCCGAACCCTAACCCTAACCCTTCCCCGAAGCCTGACCCTCACCCGTCCCCTAATCCTAACCCGTACGCTGACACTAAGCCGCACCCTCACACGTACGCTCCCCCTAAACCGTTGTCGTACCCTCACCTGGACCCTAAACCGTCCCCGTCACCTAACCCTAACCCTAGCCAGAACCCTAACCCTAACCCTTCCCCGAAGCCTGACCCTCACCCGTCCCCTAATCCTAATCCGTACGCTGACAGTAACCCGCGCCCTCACACGTACGCTCCCCCTGAAGCGTTGTCGTACCCTCACCTGGACCCTAAACCGTCCCCGTCCCCTAACCCTAACCCTAGCCCGAACCCTTACCCTAACCCCTCCCCGAAGCCTGACCCTCACCCGTCCCCTAATCCTAACCCGTACGCTGACACTAACCCGCGCTCTCACACGTACGCTCC
Source organism: Globicephala melas (assembly GCF_963455315.2). NCBI lineage: Eukaryota > Metazoa > Chordata > Mammalia > Artiodactyla > Delphinidae > Globicephala > Globicephala melas. Next base: position 23,345 of record NW_027207564.1, on the reverse strand, counting down.
CCCTAAAGCGTTGTCGTACCCTCACCTGGACTCTAAACCGTCCCCGTCCCCTAACCCTAACCCTAGCCCGAACCCTAACCCTAACCCTTCCCCGAAGCCTGACCTTCACCCATCCCCTAATCCTAACCCGTACGCTGACACTAACCCGCGCCCTCACACGTACGCTCCCCCTAAAGCGTTGTCGTACCCTCACCTGGACCCTAAACCGTCCCCGTCCCCTAACCCTAACCCTAGCCCGAACCCTAACCCTAACCCTTCCCCGAAGCCTGACACTCACCCGTCCCCTAATCCTAATCCGTACGCTGACACTAACCCGCGCCCTACCACGTACGCTCCCCCTGAAGCGTTGTCGTATGCTCCCCTGGACCCTAAACCGTCCCCGTCCCCTAACCCTAACCCTAGCCCGAACCCTAACCCTAACCCTTCCCCGAAGCCTGACCCTCACCCGTCCCCTAATCCTAACCCGTACGCTGACACTAAGCCGCGCTCTCACACGTACGCTCCCCGTAAAGCGTTGTCGTACCCTCACCTGGACCCTAAACCGTCCCCATTCCCTAACCCTAACCGTAGCCCGAACCCTAACCCTAACCCTTCCCCGAAGCCTGACCCTCAGCCATCCCCTAATCCTAACCCGTACGCTGACACTAACCCGCGCCCTCACACGTACGCTCCCCCTACAGCGTTGTCGTACCCTCACCTGGACCCTAAACCGTCCCCGTCCCCTAACCCTAACCCTAGCCCGAAACCTAACCCTAACCCTTCCCCGAAGCCTGACCCTCACCCGTCCCCTAATCCTAACCCGTACGCTGACACTAACCCGCGCCCTCACACGTACGCTCCCCCTAAAGCGTTGTCGTACCCTCACCTGGACCCTAAACCGTCCCCGTCCCCTAACCCTAACCCTAGCCCGAACCCTAACCCTAACCCTTCCCCGAAGCCTGACCCTCACCCGTCCCCTAATCCTAACCCGTACGCTGACACTAACCCGCGCCCTCACACGTACGCTCCCCCTAAAGCGTTGTCGTACCCTCACCTGGACCCTAAACCGTCCCCGTCCCCTAACCCTAACCCTAGCCCGAACCCTAACCCTAACCCTTCCCCGAAGCCTGACCCTCACCCGTCCCCTAATCCTAACCCGTACGCTGACACTAACCCGCGCCCTCACACGTACGCTCCCCCTAAAGCGTTGTCGTACCCTCACCTGGACCCTAAACCGTCCCCGTCCCCTAACCCTAACCCTAGCCCGAACCCTGACCCTAACCCTTCCCAGAAGCCTGACCCTCACCCGTCCCCTAATCCTAACCCGTACGCTGACACTAACCCGCGCCCTCACACGTACGCTCCCCCTAAAGCGTTGTCGTACCCTCACCTGGACTCTAAACCGTCCCCGTCCCCTAACCCTAACCCTAGCCCGAACCCTAACCCTAACCCTTCCCCGAAGCCTGACCTTCACCCATCCCCTAATCCTAATCCGTACGCTGACACTAATCCGCGCCCTCACACGTACGCTCCCCCTGAAGCGTTGTCGTACCCTCACCTGGACCCTAAACCGTCCCCGTCCCCTAACCCTAACCTTAGCCCGAACCCTAACCCTAACCCTTCCCCGAAGCCTGACCCTCACCCGTCCCCTAATCCTAACCCGTACGCTGACACTAAGCCGCGCCCTCACACGTACGCTCCCCCTAAAGCGTTGTCGTACCCTCACCTGGACCCTAAACCGTCCCCATCCCCTAACCCTAACCGTAGCCCGAACCCTAACCCTAACCCTTCCCCGAAGCCTGACCCTCAGCCATCCCCTAATCCTAACCCGTACGCTGACACTAACCCGCGCCCTCACACGTACGCTCCCCCTAAAGCGTTGTCGTACCCTCACCTGGACCCTAAACCGTTCCCGTCCCCTAACCCTAACCCTAGCCCGAACCCTAACCCTAACCCTTCCCCGAAGCCTGACCCTCACACGTCCCCTAATCCTAACCCGTACGCTGACACTAACCCGCGCCCTCACACGTACGCTCCCCCTAAAGCGTTGTCGTACCCTCACCTGGACCCTAAACCGTCCCCATCCCCTAACCCTAACCCTAGCCCGAACCATAACCCTAAACCTTCCCCGAAGCCTGACACTCACCCGTCCCCTAATCCTATCCCGTACGCTGACACTAACCCGCGCCCTCACACGTACGCTCCCCCTAAAGCGTTGTCGTACCCTCACCTGGACCCTAAACCGTCCCCGTCCCCTAACCCTAACCCTAGCCCGAACCCTAACCCTAACCCTTCCCCGAAGCCTGACCCTCACCCGTCCCCTAATCCTAACCCGTACGCTGACACTAACCCGCGCCCTCACACGTACGCTCCCCCTAAAGCGTTGTCGTACCCTCACCTGGACCCTAAACCGTCCCCGTCCCCTAACCCTAACCCTAGCCCGAACCCTAACCCTAACCCTTCCCCGAAGCCTGACCCTCACCCGTCCCCTAATCCTAACCCGTACGCTGACACTAACCCGCGCCCTCACACGTATGCTCCCCCTAAAGCGTTGTCGTACCCTCACCTGGACCCTAAACCTTCCCCGTCTCCTAACCCTAACCCTAGCCCGAACCCTAACCCTAACCCTTCCCCGAAGCCTGACCCTCACACGTCCCCTAATCCTAACCCGTACGCTGACACTAAGCCGCGCCCTCACACGTACGCTCCGCCTAAACCGTTGTCGTACCCTCACCTGGACCCTAAACCGTCCCCGTCCCCTAACCCTAACCCTAGCCCGAACCCTAGCCCTAACCCTTCCCCGAAGCCTGACCCTCACCCGTCCCCTAATCCTAACCCGTACGCTGACACGAACCCGCGCCCTCACACGTACGCTCCCCCTAGAGCGTTGTCGTACCCTCACCTGGACCCTAAACCGTCCCCGTCCCCTAACCCTAACCCTAGCCCGAACCCTAACCCTAACCCTTCCCCGAAGCCTGACCCTCACCCGTCCCCTAATCCTAACCCGTACGCTGACACTAACCCGCGCCCTCACACGTACGCTCCCCCTAAAGCGTTGTCGTACCCTCACCTGGACCCTAAACCGTCCCCGTCCCCTAACCCTAACCCTAGCCCGAACCCTAACCCTAACCCTTCCCCGAAGCCTGACCCTCACCCGTCCCCTAATCCTAACCCGTACGCTGACACTAAGCCGCGCCCTCACACGTACGCTCCCCCTAAAGCGTTGTCGTACCCTCACCTGGACCCTAAACCGTCCCCGTCCCCTAACCCTAACCCTAGCCCGAACCCTAACCCTAACCCTTCCCCGAAGCCTGACACTCACCCTTCCCCTAATCCTAACCCGTACGCTGACACTAACCCGCGCCCTCACACGTACGCTCCCCCTAAAGCGTTGTCGTACCCTCACCTGGACCCTAAACCGTCCCCGTCCCCTAACCCTAACCCTAGCCCGAACCCTAACCCTAACCCTTCCCCGAAGCCTGACCCTCACCCGTCCCCTAATCCTAACCCGTACGCTGACACTAACCCGCGCCCTCACACGTACGCTCCCCCTAAAGCGTTGTCGTACCCTCACCTGGACCCTAAACCGTCCCCGTCCCCTAACCCTAACCCTAGCCCGAACCCTGACCCTAACCCTTCCCAGAAGCCTGACCCTCACCCGTCCCCTAATCCTAACCCGTACGCTGACACTAACCCGCGCCCTCACACGTACGCTCCCCCTAAAGCGTTGTCGTACCCTCACCTGGACCCTAAACCGTCCCCGTCCCCTAACCCTAACCCTAGCCCGAACCCTAACCCTAACCCTTCCCCGAAGCCTGACCCTCACCCGTCCCCTAATCCTAACCCGTACGCTGACACTAAGCCGCGCCCTCACACGTACGCTCCCCCTGAAGCGTTGTCGTACCCTCACCTGGACCCTAAACCGTCCCCATCCCCTAACCCTAACCGTAGCCCGAACCCTAACCCTAACCCTTCCCCGAAGCCTGACCCTCAGCCATCCCCTAATCCTAACCCGTACGCTGACACTAACCCGCGCCCTCACACGTACGCTTCCCCTAAAGCGTTGTCGTACCCTCACCTGGACCCTAAACCGTTCCCGTCCCCTAACCCTAACCCTAGCCCGAACCCTAACCCTAACCCTTCCCCGAAGCCTGACCCTCACACGTCCCCTAATCCTAACCCGTACGCTGACACTAACCCGCGCCCTCACACGTACGCTCCCCCTAGAGCGTTGTAGTACCCTCACTTGGACCCTAAACCGTCCCCGTCCCCTAACCCTAACCCTAGCCCGAACCCTAACCCTAACCGTTCCCCGAAGCCTGACCCTCACCTGTCCCCTAATCCTAAACCGTACACTGACACTAACCCGCGCCCTCACACGTACGCTCCCCCTAAAGCGTTGTCGTACCCTCACCTGGACCCTAAACCGTCCCCGTCCCCTAACCCTAACCCTAGCCCGAACCCTAACCCTAACCCTTCCCCGAAGCCTGACCCTCACCCGTCGCCTTATCCTAACACGTACGCTGACACTAACCCGCGCCCTCACACGTACGCTCCCCCTAAAGCGTTGTCGTACCCTCACCTGGACCCTAAACCGTCCCCGTCCCCTAACCCTAACGCTAGCCCGAACCCTAACCCTAACCCTTCCCCGAAGCCTGACCCTCACCCGTCCCCTAATCCTAACCCGTACGCTGACACTAACCCGCGCCCTCACACGTACGCTCCCCCTAAAGCGTTGTCGTAACCTCACCTGGACCCTAAACCGTCCCCGTCCCCTAACCCTAACCCTAGCCCGAACCCTAACCCTAACCCTTCCCCGAAGCCTGACCCTCACCCGTACCCTAATCCTAACCCGTACGCTGACACTAACCCGCGCCCTCACACGTACGCTCCCCCTAAAGCGTTGTCGTACCCTCACCTGGAACCTAAACCGTCCCCGTCCCCTAACCCTAACCCTAGCCCGAACCCTAACCCTAACCCTTCCTCGAAGCCTGACCCTCACACGTCCCCTAATCCTAACCCGTACGCTGACACTAACCCGCGCCCTCACACGTACGCTCCCCCTAAAGCGTTGTCGTACCCTCACCTGGACCCTAAACCGTCCCCGTCCCCTAACCCTAACCCTAGCCCGAACCCTAACCCTAACCCTTCCCCGAAGCCTGACCCTCACCCGTCGCCTAATCCTAACCCGTATGCTGACACTAACCCGCGCCCTCACACGTACGCTCCCCCTAAAGCGTTGTCGTACCCTCACCTGGACCCTAAACCGTCCCCGTCCCCTAACCCTAACCCTAGCCCGAACCCTAACCCTAACACTTCCCCGAAGCCTGACCCTCACCCGTCCCCTAATCCTAACCCGTACGCTGACACTAACCCGCGCCCTCACACGTACGCTCCCCCTAAAGCGTTGTCGTACCCTCACCTGGACCCTAAACCGTCCCCGTCCCCTAACCCTAACGCTAGCCCGAACCCTAACCCTAACCCTTCCCCGAAGCCTGACCCTCACCCGTCCCCTAATCCTAACCCGTACGCTGACACTAACCCGCGCCCTCACACGTACGCTCCCCCTAAAGCGTTGTCGTACCCTCACCTGGACCCTAAACCGTCCCCGTCCCCTAACCCTAACCCTAGCCCGAAACCTAACCCTAACCCTTCCCCGAAGCCTGACCCTCACCCGTCCCCTAATCCTAACCCGTACGCTGACACTAACCCGCGCCCTCACACGTACGCTCCCCCTAAAGCGTTGTCGTACCCTCACCTGGACCCTAAACCGTCCCCGTCCCCTAACCCTAACCCTAGCCCGAACCCTAACCCTAACCCTTCCCCGAAGCCTGACCCTCACCCGTCCCCTAATCCTAACTCGTACGCTGACACTAACCCGCGCCCTCACACGTACGCTCCCCCTAAAGCGTTGTCGTACCCTCACCTGGACCCTAAACCGTCCCCGTCCCCTAACCCTAACCCTAGCCCGAACCCTAACCCTAACCCTTCCCCGAAGCCTGACCCTCACCCGTCCCCTAATCCTAACCCGTACGCTGACACTAACCCGCGCCCTCACACGTACGCTCCCCCTAAAGCGTTGTCGTACCCTCACCTGGACCCTAAACCGTCCCCGTCCCCTAACCCTAACCCTAGCCCGAACCCTAACCCTAACCCTTCCCCGAAGCCTGACCCTCACCCGTCCCCTAATCCTAAGCCGTACGCTGACACTAACCCGCGCCCTCACACGTACGCTCCCCCTAAAGCGTTGTCGTACCCTCACCTGGACCCTAAACCGTCCCCGTCCCCTAACCCTAACCCTAGCCCGAACCCTAACCCTAACCCTTCCCCGAAGCCTGACCCTCACCCGTCCCCTAATCCTAACCCGTACGCTGACACTAACCCGCGCCCTCACACGTACGCTCCCCCTAAAGCGTTGTCGTACCCTCACCTGGACCCTAAACCGTCCCCGTCCCCTAACCCTAACCCTAGCCCGAACCCTAACCCTAACCCTTCCCCGAAGCCTGACCCTCACCCGTCGCCTTATCCTAACCCGTACGCTGACACTAACCCGCGCCCTCACACGTACGCTCCCCCTAAAGCGTTGTCGTACCCTCACCTGGACCCTAAACCGTCCCCGTCCCCTAACCCTACCCTAGCCCGAACCCTAACCCTAACCCTTCCCCGAAGCCTGACCCTCACCCGTCCCCTAATCCTAACCCGTATGCTGACACTATCCCGCGCCCTCACACGTACGCTCCCCCTAAAGCGTTGTCGTAACCTCACCTGGACCCTAAACCGTCCCCGTCCCCTAACCCTAACCCTAGCCCGAACCCTAACCCTAACCCTTCCCCGAAGCCTGACCCTCACCCGTCCCCTAATCCTAACCCGTACGCTGACACTAACCCGCGCCCTCACACGTACGCTCCCCATAAAGCGTTGTCGTACCCTCACCTGGAACCTAAACCGTCCCCGTCCCCTAACCCTAACCCTAGCCCGAACCCTAACCCTAACCTTTCACCGAAGCCTGACCCTCACACGTCCCCTAATCCTAACCCGTACGCTGACACTAACCCGCGCCCTCACACGTACGCTCCCCCTAAAGCGTTGTCGTACCCTCACCTGGACCCTAAACCGTCCCCGTCCCCTAACCCTAACCCTAGCCCGAACCCTAACCCTAACCCTTCCCCGAAGCCTGACCCTCACCCGTCCCCTAATCCTAACCCTTACGCTGACACGAACCCGCGCCCTCACACGTACGCTCCCCCTAAAGCGTTGTCGTACCCTCACCTGGACCCTAAACCGTCCCCGTCCCCTAACCCTAACCCTAGCCCGAACCCTAACCCTAACCCTTCCCCGAAGCCTGACCCTCACCCGTCGCCTAATCCTAACCCGTACGCTGACACTAACCCGCGCCCTCACACGTACGCTCCCCCTAAAGCGTTGTCGTACCCTCACCTGGACCCTAAACCGTCCCCGTCCCCTAACCCTAACCCTAGCCCGAACCCTAACCCTAACACTTCCCCGAAGCCTGACTCTCACCCGTCCCCTAATCCTAACCCGTACGCTGACACTAACCCGCGCCCTCACACGTACGCTCCCCCTAAAGCGTTGTCGTACCCTCACCTGCACCCTAAACCGTCCCCATCCCCTAACCCTAACCCTAGCCCGAACCCTAACCCTAACCCTTCCCCGAAGCCTGACCCTCACCCGTCCCCTAATCCTAACCCGTACGCTGACACTAACCCGCGCCCTCACACTTACGCTCCCCCTACAACGTTGTCGTACCGTCACCTGGACCCTAAACCTTCCCCGTCCCCTAACCCTAACCCTAGCCCGAACCCTAACCCTAACCCTTCCCCGAAGCCTGACCCTCACCCGTCCCCTAATCCTAACACGTACGCTGACACTAACCCGCGCCCTCACACGTACGCTCCCCCTACAGCGTTGTCGTACCCTCACCTGGACCCTAAACCGTCCCCGTTTCCTAACCCTAACCCTAGCCCGAACCCTAACCCTAACCGTTCCCCGAAGCCTGACCCTCACCCGTCCCCTAATCCTAACCCGTACGCTGACACTAACCCACGCCCTCACACCTACGCTCCCCCTACAGCGTTGTCGTACCCTCACCTGGACCCTAAACCGTCCCCGTCCCCTAACCCTAACCCTAGCCCGAACCCTAACCCTAACACTTCCCCGAAGCCTGACCCTCACCCGTCCCCTAATCCTAACCCGTACGCTGACACTAACCCGCGCCCTCACACGTACGCTCCCCCTAAAGCGTTGTCGTACCCTCACCTGGACCCTAAACCGTCCCCGTCCCCTAACCCTTACTCTAGCCCGAACCCTAACCCTAACCCTTCCCCGAAGCCTGACCCTCTCCCGTCCCCTAATCCTAAACCGTACGCTGACACTAACCCGCGCCCTCACACGTACGCTCCCCCTAAAGCGTTGTCGTACCCTCACCTGGACCCTAAACCGTCCCCGTCCCCTAACCCTAACCCTAGCCCGAACCCTAACCCTAACCCTTCCCCGAAGCCTGACCCTCACCCGTCCCCTAATCCTAACCCGTACGCTGACACTAACCCGCGCCCTCACACGTACGCTCCCCCTACAGCATTATCGTACCCTCACCTGGACCCTAAACCGTCCCCGTCCCCTAACCCTAACCCTAGCCCGAACCCTAACCCTAACCCTTCCCCGAAGCCTGACCCTCACCCGTCCCCTAATCCTAACCCGTACGCTGACACTAACCCGCGCCCTCACACGTACGCTCCCCCTAAAGCGTTGTCGTACCCTCACCTGGACCCTAAACCGTCCCCGTCCCCTAACCCTAACCCTAGCCCGAACCCTAACCCTAACACTTCCCCGAAGCCTGACCCTCACCCGTCCCCTAATCCTAACCCGTACGCTGACACTAAGCCGCGCCCTCACACGTACGCTCCCCCTAAAGCGTTGTCGTACCCTCACCTGGACCCTAAACCGTCCCCGTCCCCTAACCCTAACCCTAGCCCGAACCCTAACCCTAACCCTTCCCCGAAGCCTGACACTCACCCTTCCCCTAATCCTAACCCGTACGCTGACACTAACCCGCGCCCTCACACGTACGCTCCCCCTAAAGCGTTGTCGTACCCTCACCTGGACCCTAAACCGTCCCCGTCCCCTAACCCTAACCCTAGCCCGAACCCTAACCCTAACCCTTCCCCGAAGCCTGACCCTCACCCGTCCCCTAATCCTAACCCGTACGCTGACACTAACCCGCGCCCTCACACGTACGCTCCCCCTAAAGCGTTGTCGTACCCTCACCTGGACCCTAAACCGTCCCCGTCCCCTAACCCTAACCCTAGCCCGAACCCTGACCCTAACCCTTCCCAGAAGCCTGACCCTCACCCGTCCCCTAATCCTAACCCGTACGCTGACACTAACCCGCGCCCTCACACGTACGCTCCCCCTAAAGCGTTTTCGTACCCTCACCTGGACCCTAAACCGTCCCCGTCCCCTAACCCTAACCCTAGCCCGAACCCTAACCCTAACCCTTCCCCGAAGCCTGACCTTCACCCGTCCCCTAATCCTAATCCGTACGCTGACACTAATCCGCGCCCTCACACGTACGCTCCCCCTGAAGCGTTGTCGTACCCTCACCTGGACCCTAAACCGTCCCCGTCCCCTAACCCTAACCCTAGCCCGAACCCTAACCCTAACCCTTCCCCGAAGCCTGACCCTCACCCGTCCCCTAATCCTAACCCGTACGCTGACACTAAGCCGCGCCCTCACACGTACGCTCCCCCTAAAGCGTTGACGTACCCTCACCTGGACCCTAAACCGTCCCCATCCCCTAACCCTAACCGTAGCCCGAACCCTAACCCTAACCCTTCCCCGAAGCCTGACCCTCAGCCATCCCCTAATCCTAACCCGTACGCTGACACTAACCCACGCCCTCACACGTACGCTCCCCCTAAAGCGTTGTCGTACCCTCACCTGGACCCTAAACCGTTCCCATCCCCTAACCCTAACCCTAGCCCGAACCCTAACCCTAACCCTTCCCCGAAGCCTGACCCTCACACGTCCCCTAATCCTAACCCGTACGCTGACACTAACCCGCGCCCTCACACGTACGCTCCCCCTAAAGCGTTGTCGTACCCTCACCTGGACCCTAAACCGTCCCCATCCCCTAACCCTAACCCTAGCCCGTACCCTAACCCTAACCCTTCCCCGAAGCCTGACACTCACCCGTCCCCTAATCCTAACCCGTACGCTGACACTAACCCGCGCCCTCACACGTACGCTCCCCCTAAAGCGTTGTCGTACCCTCACCTGGACCCTAAACCGTCCCCGTCCCCTAACCCTAACCCTAGCCCGAACCCTAACCCTAACCCTTCCCCGAAGCCTGACACTCACCCGTCCCCTAATCCTAACCCGTACGCTGACACTAACCCGCGCCCTCACACGTACGCTCCCCCTAAAGCGTTGTCGTACCCTCACCTGGAACCTAAACCGTCCCCGTCCCCTAACCCTAACCCTAGCCCGAACCCTAACCCTAACCCTTCCCCGAAGCCTGACCCTCACACGTCCCCTAATCCTAACCCGTACGCTGACACTAACCCGCGCCCTCACACGTACGCTCCCCCTAAAGCGTTGTCGTACCCTCACCTGGACCCTAAACCGTCCCCGTCCCCTAACCCTAACCCTAGCCCGAACCCTAACCCTAACCCTTCCCCGAAGCCTGACCCTCACCCGTCGCCTAATCCTAACCCGTACGCTGACACTAACCCGCGCCCTCACACGTACGCTCCCCCTAAAGCGTTGTCGTACCCTCACCTGGACCCTAAACCGTCCCCGTCCCCTAACCCTAACCCTAGCCCGAACCCTAACCCTAACACTTCCCCGAAGCCTGACCCTCACCCGTCCCCTAATCCTAACCCGTACGCTGACACTAACCCGCGCCCTCACACGTACGCTCCCCCTAAAGCGTTGTCGTACCCTCACCTGGACCCTAAACCGTCCCCGTCCCCTAACCCTAACGCTAGCCCGAACCCTAACCCTAACCCTTCCCCGAAGCCTGACCCTCACCCGTCCCCTAATCCTAACCCGTACGCTGACACTAACCCGCGCCCTCACACGTACGCTCCCCCTAAAGCGTTGTCGTACCCTCACCTGGACCCTAAACCGTCCCCGTCCCCTAACCCTAACCCTAGCCCGAAACCTAACCCTAACCCTTCCCCGAAGCCTGACCCTCACCCGTCCCCTAATCCTAACCCGTACGCTGACACTAACCTGCGCCCTCACACGTACGCTCCCCCTAAAGCGTTGTCGTACCCTCACCTGGACCCTAAACCGTCCCCGTCCCCTAACCCTAACCCTAGCCCGAACCCTAACCCTAACCCTTCCCCGAAGCCTGACCCTCAGCCATCCCCTAATCCTAACCCGTACGCTGACACTAACCCGCGCCCTCACACGTACGCTCCCCCTAAAGCGTTGTCGTACCCTCACCTGGACCCTAAACCGTCCCCGTCCCCTAACGCTAACCCTGGCCGAACCCTAACCCTAACCCTTCCCCGAAGCCTGACCCTCACCCGTCCCCTAATCCTAACCCGTACGCTGACACTAAGCCGCACCCTCACACGTACGCTCCCCCTAAACCGTTGTCGTACCCTCACCTGGACCCTAAACCGTCCCCGTCACCTAACCCTAACCCTAGCCAGAACCCTAACCCTAACCCTTCCCCGAAGCCTGACCCTCACCCGTCCCCTAATCCTAATCCGTACGCTGACACTAACCCGCGCCCTCACACGTACGCTCCCCCTGAAGCGTTGTCGTACCCTCACCTGGACCCTAAACCGTCCCCGTCCCCTAACCCTAACCCTAGCCCGAACCCTTACCCTAACCCCTCCCCGAAGCCTGACCCTCACCCGTCCCCTAATCCTAACCCGTACGCTGACACTAACCCGCGCTCTCACACGTACGCTCCCCCTAAAGCGTTGTCGTACCCTCACCTGGACCCTAAACCGTCCCCATCCCCTAACCCTAACCCTAGCCCGAACCCTAACCCTAACCCTTCCCCGAAGCGTGACCCTCAGCCATCCCCTAATCCTAACCCGTACGCTGACACTAACCCGCGCCCTCACACATACGCTCCCCCTAAAGCGTTGTCGTACCCTCACCTGGACCCTAAACCGTCCCCGTCCCCTAACCCTAACCCTAGCCCGAACCCTAACCCTAACCCTTCCCCGAAGCCTGACACTCACCCGTCCCCTAATCCTAATCCGTACGCTGACACTAACCCGCGCCCTACCACGTACGCTCCCCCTGAAGTGTTGTCGTATGCTCCCCTGGACCCTAAACCGTCCCCGTCCCCTAACCCTAACCCTAGCCCGAACCCTAACCCTAACCCTTCCCCGAAGCCTGACCCTCACCCGTCCCCTAATCCTAACCCGTACGCTGACACTAAGCCGCGCTCTCACACGTACGCTCCCCGTAAAGCGTTGTCGTACCCTCACCTGGACCCTAAACCGTCCCCATTCCCTAACCCTAACCGTAGCCCGAACCCTAACCCTAACCCTTCCCCGAAGCCTGACCATCAGCCATCCCCTAATCCTAACCCGTACGCTGACACTAACCCGCGCCCTCACACGTACGCTCCCCCTACAGCGTTGTCGTACCCTCACCTGGACCCTAAACCGTCCCCGTCCCCTAACCCTAACCCTAGCCCGAAACCTAACCCTAACCCTTCCCCGAAGCCTGACCCTCACCCGTCCCCTAATCCTAACCCGTACGCTGACACTAACCCGCGCCCTCACACGTACGCTCCCCCTAAAGCGTTGTCGTACCCTCACCTGGACCCTAAACCGTCCCCGTCCCCTAACCCTAACCCTAGCCCGAACCCTAACCCTAACCCTTCCCCGAAGCCTGACCCTCACCCGTCCCCTAATCCTAACCCGTACGCTGACACTAACCCGCGCCCTCACACGTACGCTCCCCCTACAGCGTTGTCGTACCCTCACCTGGACCCTAAACCGTCCCCGTCCCCTAACCCTAACCCTAGCCCGAACCCTAACCCTAACCCTTCCCCGAAGCCTGACCCTCACCCGTCCCCTAATCCTAACCCGTACGCTGACACTAACCCGCGCCCTCACACGTACGCTCCCCCTAAAGCGTTGTCGTACCCTCACCTGGACCCTAAACCGTCCCCGTCCCCTAACCCTAACCCTAGCCCGAACCCTGACCCTAACCCTTCCCAGAAGCCTGACCCTCACCCGTCCCCTAATCCTAACCCGTACGCTGACACTAACCCGCGCCCTCACACGTACGCTCCCCCTAAAGCGTTGTCGTACCCTCACCTGGACTCTAAACCGTCCCCGTCCCCTAACCCTAAACCTAGCCCGAACCCTAACCCTAACCCTTCCCCGAAGCCTGACCTTCACCCATCCCCTAATCCTAATCCGTACGCTGACACTAATCCGCGCCCTCACACGTACGCTCCCCCTGAAGCGTTTTCGTACCCTCACCTGGACCCTAAACCGTCCCCGTCCCCTAACCCTAACCCTAGCCCGAACCCTAACCCTAACCCTTCCCCGAAGCCTGACCCTCACCCGTCCCCTAATCCTAACCCGTACGCTGACACTAAGCCGCGCCCTCACACGTACGCTCCCCCTAAAGCGTTGTCGTACCCTCACCTGGACCCTAAACCGTCCCCATCCCCTAACCCTAACCGTAGCCCTAACCCTAACCCTAACCCTTCCCCGAAGCCTGACCCTCAGCCATCCCCTAATCCTAACCCGTACGCTGACACTAACCCGCGCCCTCACACGTACGCTCCCCCTAAAGCGTTGTCGTACCCTCACCTGGACCCTAAACCGTTCCCGTCCCCTAACCCTAACCCTAGCCCGAACCCTAACCCTAACCCTTCCCCGAAGTCTGACCCTCACACGTCCCCTAATCCTAACCCGTACGCTGACACTAACCCGCGCCCTCACACGTACGCTCCCCCTAAAGCGTTGTCGTACCCTCACCTGGACCCTAAACCGTCCCCATCCCCTAACCCTAACCCTAGCCCGAACCCTAACCCTAACCCTTCCCCGAAGCCTGACACTCACCCGTCCCCTAATCCTAAACCGTACGCTGACACTAACCCGCGCCCTCACACATACGCTCCCCCTAAAGCGTTGTCGTACCCTCACCTGGACCCTAAACCGTCCCCGTCCCCTAACCCTAACCCTAGCCCGAACCCTAACCCTAACCCTTCCCCGAAGCCTGACCCTCACCCGTCCCCTAATCCTAACCCGTACGCTGACACTAACCCGCGCCCTCACACGTACGCTCCCCCTAAAGCGTTGTCGTACCCTCACCTGGACCCTAAACCGTCCCCGTCCCCTAACCCTAACCCTAGCCCGAACCCTAACCCTAACCCTTCCCCGAAGCCTGACCCTCACCCGTCCCCTAATCCTAACCCGTACGCTGACACTAACCCGCGCCCTCACACGTATGCTCCCCCTAAAGCGTTGTCGTACCCTCACCTGGACCCTAAACCTTCCCCGTCTCCTAACCCTAACCCTAGCCCGAACCCTAACCCTAACCCTTCCCCGAAGCCTGACCCTCACCCGTCCCCTAATCCTAACCCGTACGCTGACACTAACCCGCGCCCTCACACGTACGCTCCCCCTAAAGCGTTGTCGTACCCTCACCTGGACCCTAAACCGTCCCCGTCCCCTAACCCTAACCCTAGCCCGAACCCTGACCCTAACCCTTCCCAGAAGCCTGACCCTCACCCGTCCCCTAATCCTAACCCGTACGCTGACACTAACCCGCGCCCTCACACGTACGCTCCCCCTAAAGCATTGTCGTACCCTCACCTGGACCCTAAACCGTCCCCGTCCCCTAACCCTAACCCTAGCCCGAACCCTAACCCTAACCCTTCCCCGAAGCCTGACCTTCACCCGTCCCCTAATCCTAATCCGTACGCTGACACTAATCCGCGCCCTCACACGTACGCTCCCCCTGAAGCGTTGTCGTACCCTCACCTGGACCCTAAACCGTCCCCGTCCCCTAACCCTAACCCTAGCCCGAACCCTAACCCTAACCCTTCCCCGAAGCCTGACCCTCACCCGTCCCCTAATCCTAACCCGTACGCTGACACTAAGCCGCGCCCTCACACGTACGCTCCCCCTGAAGCGTTGTCGTACCCTCACCTGGACCCTAAACCGTCCCCATCCCCTAACCCTAACCGTAGCCCTAACCCTAACCCTAACCCTTCCCCGAAGCCTGACCCTCAGCCATCCCCTAATCCTAACCCGTACGCTGACACTAACCCGCGCCCTCACACGTACGCTCCCCCTAAAGCGTTGTCGTACCCTCACCTGGACCCTAAACCGTTCCCGTCCCCTAACCCTAACCCTAGCCCGAACCCTAACCCTAACCCTTCCCCGAAGCCTGACCCTCACACGTCCCCTAATCCTAACCCGTACGCTGACACTAACCCGCGCCCTCACACGTACGCTCCCCCTAGAGCGTTGTCGTACCCTCACTTGGACCCTAAACCGTCCCCGTCCCCTAACCCTAACCCTAGCCCGAACCCTAACCCTAACCGTTCCCCGAAGCCTGACCCTCACCTGTCCCCTAATCCTAAACCGTACACTGACACTAACCCGCGCCCTCACACGTACGCTCCCCCTAAAGCGTTGTCGTACCCTCACCTGGACCCTAAACCGTCCCCGTCCCCTAACCCTAACCCTAGCCCGAACCCTAACCCTAACCCTTCCCCGAAGCCTGACCCTCACCCGTCGCCTTATCCTAACACGTAAGCTGACACTAACCCGCGCCCTCACACGTACGCTCCCCCTAAAGCGTTGTCGTACCCTCACCTGGACCCTAAACCGTCCCCGTCCCCTAACCCTAACGCTAGCCCGAACCCTAACCCTAACCCTTCCCCGAAGCCTGACCCTCACCCGTCCCCTAATCCTAACCCGTACGCTGACACTAACCCGCGCCCTCACACGTACGCTCCCCCTAAAGCGTTGTCGTAACCTCACCTGGACCCTAAACCGTCCCCGTCCCCTAACCCTAACCCTAGCCCGAACCCTAACCCTAACCCTTCCCCGAAGCCTGACCCTCACCCGTCCCCTAATCCTAACCCGTACGCTGACACTAACCCGCGCCCTCACACGTACGCTCCCCCTAAAGCGTTGTCGTACCCTCACCTGGAACCTAAACCGTCCCCGTCCCCTAACCCTAACCCTAGCCCGAACCCTAACCCTAACCCTTCCCCGAAGCCTGACCCTCACACGTCCCCTAATCCTAACCCGTACGCTGACACTAACCCGCGCCCTCACACGTACGCTCCCCCTAAAGCGTTGTCGTACCCTCACCTGGACCCTAAACCGTCCCCGTCCCCTAACCCTAACCCTAGCCCGAACCCTAACCCTAACCCTTCCCCGAAGCCTGACCCTCACCCGTCGCCTAATCCTAACCCGTACGCTGACACTAACCCGCGCCCTCACACGTACGCTCCCCCTAAAGCGTTGTCGTACCCTCACCTGGACCCTAAACCATCCCCGTCCCCTAACCCTAACCCTAGCCCGAACCCTAACCCTAACACTTCCCCGAAGCCTGACCCTCACCCGTCCCCTAATCCTAACCCGTACGCTGACACTAACCCGCGCCCTCACACGTACGCTCCCCCTAAAGCGTTGTCGTACCCTCACCTGGACCCTAAACCGTCCCCGTCCCCTAACCCTAACGCTAGCCCGAACCCTAACCCTAACCCTTCCCCGAAGCCTGACCCTCACCCGTCCCCTAATCCTAACCCGTACGCTGACACTAACCCGCGCCCTCACACGTACGCTCCCCCTAAAGCGTTGTCGTACCCTCACCTGGACCCTAAACCGTCCCCGTCCCCTAACCCTAACCCTAGCCCGAAACCTAACCCTAACCCTTCCCCGAAGCCTGACCCTCACCCGTCCCCTAATCCTAACCCGTACGCTGACACTAACCCGCGCCCTCACACGTACGCTCCCCCTAAAGCGTTGTCGTACCCTCACCTGGACCCTAAACCGTCCCCGTCCCCTAACCCTAACCCTAGCCCGAACCCTAACCCTAACCCTTCCCCGAAGCCTGACCCTCACCCGTCCCCTAATCCTAACTCGTACGCTGACACTAACCCGCGCCCTCACACGTACGCTCCCCCTAAAGCGTTGTCGTACCCTCACCTGGACCCTAAACCGTCCCCGTCCCCTAACCCTAACCCTAGCCCGAACCCTAACCCTAACCCTTCCCCGAAGCCTGACCCTCACCCGTCCCCTAATCCTAACCCGTACGCTGACACTAACCCGCGCCCTCACACGTACGCTCCCCCTAAAGCGTTGTCGTACCCTCACCTGGACCCTAAACCGTCCCCGTCCCCTAACACTAACCCTAGCCCGAACCCTAACCCTAACCCTTCCCCGAAGCCTGACCCTCACCCGTCCCCTAATCCTAACCCGTACGCTGACACTAACCCGCGCCCTCACACGTACGCTCCCCCTAAAGCGTTGTCGTACCCTCACCTGGACCCTAAACCGTCCCCGTCCCCTAACCCTAACCCTAGCCCGAACCCTAACCCTAACCCTTCCCCGAAGCCTGACCCTCACCCGTCCCCTAATCCTAACCCGTACGCTGACACTAACCCGCGCCCTCACACGTACGCTCCCCCTAAAGCGTTGTCGTACCCTCACCTGGACCCTAAACCGTCCCCGTCCCCTAACCCTAACCCTAGCCCGAACCCTAACCCTAACACTTCCCCGAAGCCTGACCCTCACCCGTCGCCTTATCCTAACCCGTACGCTGACACTAACCCGCGCCCTCACACGTACGCTCCCCCTAAAGCGTTGTCGTACCCTCACCTGGACCCTAAACCGTCCCCGTCCCCTAACCCTACCCTAGCCCGAACCCTAACCCTAACCCTTCCCCGAAGCCTGACCCTCACCCGTCCCCTAATCCTAACCCGTATGCTGACACTATCCCGCGCCCTCACACGTACGCTCCCCCTAAAGCGTTGTCGTAACCTCACCTGGACCCTAAACCGTCCCCGTCCCCTAACCCTAACCCTAGCCCGAACCCTAACCCTAACCCTTCCCCGAAGCCTGACCCTCACCCGTCCCCTAATCCTAACCCGTACGCTGACACTAACCCGCGCCCTAACACGTACGCTCCCCATAAAGCGTTGTCGTACCCTCACGTGGAACCTAAACCGTCCCCGTCCCCTAACCCTAACCCTAGCCCGAACCCTAACCCTAACCCTTCACCGAAGCCTGACCCTCACACGTCCCCTAATCCTAACCCGTACGCTGACACTAACCCGCGCCCTCACACGTACGCTCCCCCTAAAGCGTTGTCGTACCCTCACCTGGACCCTAAACCGTCCCCGTCCCCTAACCCTAACCCTAGCCCGAACCCTAACCCTAACCCTTCCCCGAAGCCTGACCCTCACCCGTCCCCTAATCCTAACCCTTACGCTGACACGAACCCGCGCCCTCACACGTACGCTCCCCCTAAAGCGTTGTCGTACCCTCACCTGGACCCTAAACCGTCCCCGTCCCCTAACCCTAACCCTAGCCCGAACCCTAACCCTAACCCTTCCCCGAAGCCTGACCCTCACCCGTCGCCTAATCCTAACCCGTACGCTGACACTAACCCGCGCCCTCACACGTACGCTCCCCCTAAAGCGTTGTCGTACCCTCACCTGGACCCTAAACCGTCCCCGTCCCCTAACCCTAACCCTAGCCCGAACCCTAACCCTAACACTTCCCCGAAGCCTGACCCTCACCCGTCCCCTAATCCTAACCCGTACGCTGACACTAACCCGCGCCCTCACACGTACGCTCCCCCTAAAGCGTTGTCGTACCCTCACCTGCACCCTAAACCCTCCCCATCCCCTAACCCTAACCCTAGCCCGAACCCTAACCCTAACCCTTCCCCGAAGCCTGACCCTCACCCGTCCCCTAATCCTAACCCGTACGCTGACACTAACCCGCGCCCTCACACTTACGCTCCCCCTACAACGTTGTCGTACCGTCACCTGGACCCTAAACCTTCCCCGTCCCCTAACCCTAACCCTAGCCCGAACCCTAACCCTAACCCTTCCCCGAAGCCTGACCCTCACCCGTCCCCTAATCCTAACACGTACGCTGACACTAACCCGCGCCCTCACACGTACGCTCCCCCTACAGCGTTGTCGTACCCTCACCTGGACCCTAAACCATCCCCGTTTCCTAACCCTAACCCTAGCCCGAACCCTAACCCTAACCGTTCCCCGAAGCCTGACCCTCACCCGTCCCCTAATCCTAACCCGTACGCTGACACTAACCCGCGCCCTCACACCTACGCTCCCCCTACAGCGTTGTCGTACCCTCACCTGGACCCTAAACCGTCCCCGTCCCCTAACCCTAACCCTAGCCCGAACCCTAACCCTAACACTTCCCCGAAGCCTGACCCTCACCCGTCCCCTAATCCTAACCCGTACGCTGACACTAACCCGCGCCCTCACACGTACGCTCCTCCTAAAGCGTTGTCGTACCCTCACCTGTACCCTAAACCGTCCCCGTCCCCTAACCCTTACTCTAGCCCGAACCCTAACCCTAACCCTTCCCCGAAGCCTGACCCTCTCCCGTCCCCTAATCCTAAACCGTACGCTGACACTAACCCGCGCCCTCACACGTACGCTCCCCCTAAAGCGTTGTCGTACCCTCACCTGGACCCTAAACCGTCCCCGTCCCCTAACCCTAACCCTAGCCCGAACCCTAACCCTAACCCTTCCCCGAAGCCTGACCCTCACCCGTCCCCTAATCCTAACCCGTACGCTGACACTAACCCGCGCCCTCACACGTACGCTCCCCCTACAGCATTATCGTACCCTCACCTGGACCCTAAACCGTCCCCGTCCCCTAACCCTAACCCTAGCCCGAACCCTAACCCTAACCCTTCCCCGAAGCCTGACCCTCACCCGTCCCCTAATCCTAACCCGTACGCTGACACTAACCCGCGCCCTCACACGTACGCTCCCCCTAAAGCGTTGTCGTACCCTCACCTGGACCCTAAACCGTCCCCGTCCCCTAACCCTAACCCTAGCCCGAACCCTAACCCTAACACTTCCCCGAAGCCTGACCCTCACCCGTCCCCTAATCCTAACCCGTACGCTGACACTAAGCCGCGCCCTAACACGTACGCTCCCCCTAAAGCGTTGTCGTACCCTCACCTGGACCCTAAACCGTCCCCGTCCCCTAACCCTAACCCTAGCCCGAACCCTAACCCTAACCCTTCCCCGAAGCCTGACACTCACCCTTCCCCTAATCCTAACCCGTACGCTGACACTAACCCGCGCCCTCACACGTACGCTCCCCCTAAAGCATTGTCGTACCCTCACCTGGACCCTAAACCGTCCCCGTCCCCTAACCCTAACCCTAGCCCGAACCCTAACCCTAACCCTTCCCCGAAGCCTGACCCTCACCCGTCCCCTAATCCTAACCCGTACGCTGACACTAACCCGCGCCCTCACACGTACGCTCCCCCTAAAGCGTTGTCGTACCCTCACCTGGACCCTAAACCGTCCCCGTCCCCTAACCCTAACCCTAGCCCGAACCCTGACCCTAACCCTTCCCAGAAGCCTGACCCTCACCCGTCCCCTAATCCTAACCCGTACGCTGACACTAACCCGCGCCCTCACACGTACGCTCCCCCTAAAGCGTTGTCGTACCCTCACCTGGACTCTAAACCGTCCCCGTCCCCTAACCCTAACCCTAGCCCGAACCCTAACCCTAACCCTTCCCCGAAGCCTGACCTTCACCCGTCCCCTAATCCTAATCCGTACGCTGACACTAATCCGCGCCCTCACACGTACGCTCCCCCTGAAGCGTTGTCGTACCCTCACCTGGACCCTAAACCGTCCCCGTCCCCTAACCCTAACCCTAGCCCGAACCCTAACCCTAACCCTTCCCCGAAGCCTGACCCTCACCCGTCCCCTAATCCTAACCCGTACGCTGACACTAAGCCGCGCCCTCACACGTACGCTCCCCCTAAAGCGTTGTCGTACCCTCACCTGGACCCTAAACCGTCCCCATCCCCTAACCCTAACCGTAGCCCGAACCCTAACCCTAACCCTTCCCCAAAGCCTGACCCTCAGCCATCCCCTAATCCTAACCCGTACGCTGACACTAACCCGCGCCCTCACACGTACGCTCCCCCTAAAGCGTTGTCGTACCCTCACCTGGACCCTAAACCGTTCCCGTCCCCTAACCCTAACCCTAGCCCGAACCCTAACCCTAACCCTTCCCCGAAGCCTGACCCTCACACGTCCCCTAATCCTAACCCGTACGCTGACACTAACCCGCGCCCTCACACGTACGCTCCCCCTAAAGCGTTGTCGTACCCTCACCTGGACCCTAAACCGTCCCCATCCCCTAACCCTAACCCTAGCCCGAACCCTAACCCTAACCCTTCCCCGAAGCCTGACCCTCACCCGTCCCCTAATCCTAACCCGTACGCTGACACTAACCCGCGCCCTCACACGTACGCTCCCCCTAAAGCGTTGTCGTACCCTCACCTGGACCCTAAACCGTCCCCGTCCCCTAACCCTAACCCTAGCCCGAACCCTAACCCTAACCCTTCCCCGAAGCCTGACCCTCACCCGTCCCCTAATCCTACCCCGTACGCTGACACTAACCCGCGCCCTCACACGTACGCTCCCCCTAAAGCGTTGTCGTACCCTCACCTGGACCCTAAACCGTCCCCGTCCCCTAACCCTAACCCTAGCCCGAACCCTAACCCTAACCCTTCCCCGAAGCCTGACCCTCACCCGTCCCCTAATCCTAACCCGTACGCTGACACTAACCCGCGCCCTCACACGTATGCTCCCCCTAAAGCGTTGTCGTACCCTCACCTGGACCCTAAACCTTCCCCGTCTCCTAACCCTAACCCTAGCCCGAACCCTAACCCTAACCCTTCCCCGAAGCCTGACCCTCACACGTCCCCTAATCCTAACCCGTACGCTGACACTAAGCCGCGCCCTCACACGTACGCTCCGCCTAAACCGTTGTCGTACCCTCACCTGGACCCTAAACCGTCCCCGTCCCCTAACCCTAACCCTAGCCCGAACCCTAGCCCTAACCCTTCCCCGAAGCCTGACCCTCACCCGTCCCCTAATCCTAACCCGTACGCTGACACGAACCCACGCCCTCACACGTACGCTCCCCCTAGAGCGTTGTCGTACCCTCACCTGGACCCTAAACCGTCCCCGTCCCCTAACCCTAACCCTAGCCCGAACCCTAACCCTAACCCTTCCCCGAAGCCTGACCCTCACCCGTCCCCTAATCCTAACCCGTACGCTGACACTAACCCGCGCCCTCACACGTACGCTCCCCCTAAAGCGTTGTCGTACCCTCACCTGGACTCTAAACCGTCCCCGTCCCCTAACCCTAACCCTAGCCCGAACCCTAACCCTAACCCTTCCCCGAAGCCTGACCTTCACCCGTCCCCTAATCCTAATCCGTACGCTGACACTAATCCGCGCCCTCACACGTACGCACCCCCTGAAGCGTTGTCGTACCCTCACCTGGACCCTAAACCGTCCCCGTCCCCTAACCCTAACCCTAGCCCGAACCCTAACCCTAACCCTTCCCCGAAGCCTGACCCTCACCCGTCCCCTAATCCTAACCCGTACGCTGACACTAAGCCGCGCCCTCACACGTACGCTCCCCCTAAAGCGTTGTCGTACCCTCACCTGGACCCTAAACCGTCCCCATCCCCTAACCCTAACCGTAGCCCGAACCCTAACCCTAACCCTTCCCCGAAGCCTGACCCTCAGCCATCCCGTAATCCTAACCCGTACGCTGACACTAACCCGCGCCCTCACACGTACGCTCCCCCTAAAGCGTTGTCGTACCCTCACCTGGACCCTAAACCGTTCCCGTCCCCTAACCCTAACCCTAGCCCGAACCCTAACCCTAACCCTTCCCCGAAGCCTGACCCTCACACGTCCCCTAATCCTAACCCGTACGCTGACACTAACCCGCGCCCTCACACGTACGCTCCCCCTAAAGCGTTGTCGTACCCTCACCTGGACCCTAAACCGTCCCCATCCCCTAACCCTAACCCTAGCCCGAACCCTAACCCTAACCCTTCCCCGAAGCCTGACCCTCACCCGTCCCCTAATCCTAACCCGTACGCTGACACTAACCCGCGCCCTCACACGTACGCTCCCCCTAAAGCGTTGTCGTACCCTCACCTGGACCCTAAACCGTCCCCGTCCCCTAACCCTAACCCTAGCCCGAACCCTAACCCTAACCCTTCCCCGAAGCCTGACCCTCACCCGTCCCCTAATCCTACCCCGTACGCTGACACTAACCCGCGCCCTCACACGTACG